>NC_052360.1:40251021-40280165 GCF_009727055.1 Benincasa hispida | reverse complement strand
CCAAATTAAAATTTGGTCATATTCCAAAATTTTGTCAATATCGACATGGCTAACCTTCATATTGAGTTATGAATAATAATGTCGAGTCAAAATTTGGCTATATTCTAAATTTTATCTCAAATTTAATCAACTCTTAGTTCTAAACTTTTCCAAGTAAAATTGAGATATCCCAAAGTTTTATCTCAAACCAAAATTGATCAAGATTCAATTTCACCCCAAATTCTATTTCGAATTCGAATTAAATTAAATTTGCAATTAAAGTGGAACATAAATTCTACTTTAGTTCAAAATTAAAGTTTGCATAACGAAAATGTGTCAAACGAACAAGATTTCAAATCTAAAATTTGAGCTAATTCTTCAATTATGCCACATGATGTTGCATTGTTCCACAACAAAATAAACAGTATTCAATTCGAGTAACCCGTGATTTTATTAGATTTCAACTGATAAGTAGAAAAAAAATCCCATCGAACTTAGCTATATAAATACTGGCAGGACGCATGCTCTTCTTCATCTTGTAGTGTGATCTCCTTCGTTCTTACGTCCTTTGCAGTTTGAATTTTGATTCATTTCGATATTACATTCTTTACATCCTTTTTGAATCGGACTCGGATTGCAAATCATCTTTGAATTACAGTAGGAAGCTGTAAGTGAGGAGAAGGGAGAAAGAAGGAAAGATAGGGAATTAGGGCTTACTTTCCTTTTTTGTTTTATTATATATATTTTTTTCTTTTTTTTTTTGGCTCTCTTATATTTATTTATTTATTTTTGTTTCTTAAATACTGGCAGGACGCATGCTCTTCTTCATCTTGTAGTGTGATCTCCTTCCCTGCTATTTTTTTGTAGGAGTTACGGTGCAACCAAAGGAGTACAATAAAACAATTTTTTTTAAATCTCATTGACCAGTCTTTGGTGCGCTCGTGTATCCTGATCGTCATGGGAGGGGCCCTGCAAAGGCTTGCAACTCTCCCATTCGATCACCCTAGGTAGATCCCGGAAAGGTCTACTTTGTAGCACCATTCGTACATCCTGATCGTCATGGGAGAGCCCTGCAAAAGTTTACAACTCTCCCATTTGATCACCCTAGAGAGGATCTCGGAAAGGTCTACCTTGTAGTTTCGCTCGTGTATCTTGATCTTCATGGGAGGGGGCCCCACAAAGGCTTACAACTCTCCCATTCGATCACCCTAGGGAGGATCTTGGAAAGGGCTACCTTGTAGCGCCGCTCGTGTATCCTGATCGTCATGGGAGGAGCCCCGCAAAGGCTTACAAATCTCCCATTCGATCACCCTAGGGAGGATCTCAGAAAGGTCTACCTTGTAGCGCTGCTCGTGTATCCTGATCTTCATGGGAAGGGGCCCCGCAAAGGCTTACAACTCTCCCATTCAATCAGCCTAGGGAGGATCTCGAAAAGGTCTACCTTATAGCACCGCTTGTGTATCCTGATCGTTCTGGGAGGGGCCCCGCAAAGGCTTACAACTCTCCCATTCGATCGCCTAGGGTGGATGTCAGAAAGATCTACCTTATAGAGCCGCTCGTGTATCCTGATCGTCATGGGAAGGGGCCTTGTAAAGGCTTACAACTCTCCCATTTGATCACCATAAAGGAAATATGCCATTGAATATTTGACATGAGGCGGATATGCCATCAAACCTTGAAGATGAGAAGAATGTGCCATCAAGATTTTGAACGGAGTCAGGTTGGCTAGAGTCGTCTCGCGTATATGGTGGAGCCATACAGAGTGGAGTCATGCATGCCGACCTTTAACTTGAAGATGGAAGTGGGGCCATGCATGCCAATCTTGAACTTATAGATGGAGAGGCATCAACGAAGCCTTTGAACTTAAAGATGGAGAAGCATTGATGAAGCCTTTGAACTTAAATATGGAGAAGCATCAACGAGACCTTCGCACTTGAGTTTGACAAAGCATCGAAAAATTCTTTGCATTTAAGTTTGATGAAGCATGAAGCTTTGGCAGTAGGCTTGACTTTATGACTTTGAGCATGAAGATGAAGCATCGATGAAGCCTCTAAACTTGAAAATGGAGGAGCGTATAAGTTTACTTTAAAGAGGAAGCGAAGCGCATTCCACGTGTGTGCCTTTTATTTACTGTGTTGGCTCCTTACTAGGGATGAACATCTTCAACCCATTGTGTTGCCCCCAATAGAGATGAACATCTTCAATCTGAAGTGTCATTCTTTGACGGGGATGATCAACATCAATCTTGTAGTATTATACTTAGTTGGTTGTGGTACCTCTTCTAATGGACTAAACTTAAATTTCTGTAAGTTTCCTTCGTACCTTTAAAGAAAGGGATTGAATCATGACGTAGTTCAAGTTTTTTTTTTTTAACTGGACTGAACTTGAAGTTTCTTTTAAGCTGCATATATACCCTTCTTAATGATAGGGATCAAGTCATAATGTAGTTCGAAGATATTTTGTTTTTCTTTTTATGGACGATTGAACTTAAATTTCTTTAAGTTGCCTACATACCCTTTATAATGAAAGGGAACAAGTCCTAACGTAGTTCCTACAATTTTTGTTTGGGCCATTCACATTTTAAGCTCATGTGGGCTAGAAGCATCATGTAGTTTAGGCTCGTGCAATGAAAAGCTTCTTCATTTAAACTTCAGAAGCTCTTATTTCATCATGGTTTTTATTATCCTCTTCATTTGTAGGATTCGTCAATATGATGAGTTTTGGCTTCACTATCAAGGAACCTTTTGTACTTATTTCAACAGAAAATTTCCTCTTCTTGCGTGAAGGGACATGACTGTGAATCTTTTCGTTGTTGTTTTCTTCATGAAATGACGTTGGCTTCCTGATTTTCATCATTCCTTTACGTTGATCGCTTGTTGTCTTGAGACGATAAAAAACAGATGCTGGAGGTTGATCTTTCTTTGATGTGGATATACTTAGCCTTTTGAAGGCTGAAGTTCGAGCAGAAGTAGTCGTTGGACATTGGTCTTTTCTCCTACCGTGGCCATACTCAATCTTTGAAAGATTGAAGATCAAGCACTTGAAGGCTTAATACGATCGAAGACGGAAGTTCTTTGCTTCATTTCTTCTGAGTCTTTGAATTCTTCAACAGTCACATGATTGTTGTCGACTTCCACTATGCCGAAAGTGTGACATTCAATAAATTCTGATGCTTTCTCTGGATGATTATTGAGAAAGCTTCTTGGGAGAAATTCTGCCGAAGTTGCCAGCCTTCTTTCTTAGCAGGTTTAGGTTACCATGTCATCTTTTTGCCTTTCGTCTTATGAGTCTTATTTCTTCTTCTATAGCTTCGTTAGGAACGCGACTCTTTTTGGGTGGAGTTTGGTTGTCTTCTCTTTCGATGAGTCACTACTACCCACCCTTCATTGTCATCTTCAACAAGCTCATCTTTCTTTTTGGAATTTTCTGTTTGAATCTCTTGTTGGAACCGAACAACTATAGGCTTGAATTCTTCAAACTGGATTGGGCTTTCTCTTTGAGCGTGGGACATAGACAGTATTGGAACATTTGAAGCCACCGCTACTGTAGCGTGATTTGTCTGAGAAACTTCATCTAAATCTAGCTCAATCTTCTTTTCACGAGCCAACTTCATAATTCGTTCCTTCAGCACGAAACACCTTCAACTGGGTGACTAATGAACCGATGATACTTGCAGTAGTTAGGTCATCTATTTTTCCTTCTTGTTTCGGCTGCTTGCATTCCAGTAGATGGATAAGTTGCTTCTCTAGTAGTTGCTTCAACATATCTGCCACATCAGAGTCAGGGAATGGATAAACCTTCTCTTGCCATTTTTTAAGAGTTGGATGACGCTTCTCGCCCTCATTGTACCTTCTTTCAAATTTTGTTTGTTTTTATTTGGAAGAAAATTTCATCGGGGTCACATGAACGACCATAGATTCTTTTGTAGCACTACCCACGATCTTTTCAGTGCCTTTGGAAACTTTTTTTTATTTTCTCCCTTCAGAGACTAGGAAATCTAGTTCCCCTATTGGCAATGCTCAGTTCCATATCATGAGCACGTGTTGCCAGCTTCTCAAACGTACGAGGTTTTATCCCTTGTAGGATGTAGAGAAGCTCCCAGTGCATGCCTTGAGTGCACATCTCCACTGTAGATAATTCAGTAAGTCTATCTTTGCAATCCAAACTCAAAGCTCTCCATCGGTGATGTAATTGACTACTGTCTCTCCCTTCCATTGTTTGTTGTTTGTCAGCTCCATTATGCTAACAATACGCCTTGTTCTGTAGAAGCGGTTTAGGAACTCCCTTTCTAGTCGTTCCCAACTGTCAATCACTTTTGGCTCCATATCAGTATACCAATCGAAAGCATTTCCTTTCAAGGTACGGACGAACTGCTTGACTAGCTGGTCTTCTCTAGTTCTTGCATTTTCACAGGTTTGAATGAAGTGTGCAACATGTTGTTTTGGATTGCTCTTTCCATTTAACTGCTGGAACTTTGGAGGTTGATACCCAGCTGGCATTCTCAGGTTGTCGATTCTCTGGCTGTATGTCTTGGAATACATAAAGGAAATTTGCAACAATCCTCCGTACTGAGCTCTTATAGAGTTGTCCTAGAGCTGTTGAACTGACAGGGAGGCAACAGAGGTGGACTGTGGTGGCTGACTTTCCTGCAAGACAGACTTTCCTTTGTCATTGGCTTTTGTAGCTGGGGATTGACTTGATTCAGCAGTATCTCGAGCCTGTATTTGATCTCTTAAAGCAACAATTTCATGATCTCGCTCCTCTACAACCTCCATTAGGAGATTTATCTTTACCTTCATCTTTTCCATGGTCGACTTAGTCGTTACGTCAGTCTTCATGACAGACACTACATCAAAATGTGATTCTTTCTCTAATAGATCAGTAAAAGAAGCAAAGTTTTCAAACAAGGGATTTTCTCTAATGACGATCCCGCCTTTAGGAAATTCCATCAGCTGGCCCCAGATTTCCTCCGTGATGACAGAGCTTATGTAAGTGTTGCTTACGACGGTAGCTTTGGATGCATCTTTCTTTAGTGCCATCTGTAGATTTCTTGACTTGGATGACGACAGAGAGATTAGAGGTAGAAAGGTCCTACTAGGCATGTCAATTTGTTCACACGAGGTTTCTGGAGAAACGTGTTTCGTGGAGTTGAACTTAAGTTGGTGTTGATGTTGGAGTTGATTGATGTGATGTGGTTCGATCTCTAATATTCGATCCTCTGATTCTCTCTCAGTTGGGTGAATATGCTTGACTTGGAGAATGAAAGCACCGAACGTTCTTGAAGTAGAAGTCTTGGAAGCTTGGAGTAGAAGTCTTGGAAGAGTATTTGTGTCTTCAAAGGTCTTCTGCCTTATAGGAGTGCAGCTTCAGGAGTCTTGGAAACTTGAAGTAGAAGTCTTGGAAGAGTATTTGTATCTTCAAAGGTCTTCTGCTTTATAGGAGTGTAACTTTAGGAGTCTTGGAAGCTTGAAGTAGAANCTTGAAGTAGAAGTCTTGGAAGAGTATTTGTATCTTCAAAGGTCTTCTGCTTTATAGGAGTGTAACTTTAGGAGTCTTGGAAGCTTGAAGTAGAAGTCTTGGAAGAGTATTTGTATCTTCAAAGGTCTTCTGCCTTATAGGAGTTCAGCTTTAGGAGTCTTGAGAGCTTGAATAGAAGTCTTGGAAGAGTATTTGTGTCTTCAAAGGTCTTCTGCCTTATAGGGTTGCAGCTTCAAGAGTCTTGGAAGCTTGAAGTAGAAGTCTTGGAAGAGTATTTGTATCTTTAAAGGTCTTCTGCCTTATAGGAGTGCAGCTTCAGGAGTCTTGGAAGTTTGAAGTAGAAGTCTTGGAAGAGTATTTGTGTCTTCAAAGGTCTTTTGCCTTATAGGAGTGCAGTTTTAAGAGTCTTGGAAGCTTAAAGTAGAAGTCTTGGAAGAGTATTTGTATCTTCAAAGGTCTTTTGCCTTATAGGAGTGCAGCTTCAGGATTCTTAGAAGTTTGAAGTAGAAGTCTTAGAAGAGTATTTCTGTTTTCAAAGGTCTTCTGCCTTATAGGAGTGCAAGTTTAGGAGTCTTGGAAGCTTAAAGTAGAAGTCTTGGAAGAGTATTTGTATCTTTAAAGGTCTTCTGCCTTATAGAAGTGCAGCTTCAGTAGTCTTGGGAGTCCTTTGCTTTTTAGTGAATTCTCTCTGGGTCTCCTGAGTGTAGAAAATGCCGCCCTTACAAATGAAGAGAACTTCTCTATTTATAGAGTTCTCAGGTGGGCTTCGTGGGCTTGGTTGGTTTATGGGCCTGACCCTTGGGCCCAATTAGTTGGTTTTGGGCCTGATCTGGAATTTGGGTCCAATTCAATTTTTTTTTTTTTGTAGTTTGGACTTTAAACCCAAATAGTAATATCAAATTTGACAAATTTAATCTCATCTGATTCATCCGCGTGACGTCATCGAAACTTGTCTTCAATTCAATTCGGGACATGTGTCAACTTCTAATTGGACCCAAAGTCAATGATTTAGAAATTCGTCATTAATTTAGCAAACGACGTGGTGACTTGTGATTGGTCCAAAATTTCTCATTCAACAGAGAGAAACGTGGAACCACCCACGTTTTTAGATAACCCCCCTACGTGAGAGTTATCTAATTAATTATGAATAAATAAATAATCATTAATCACTAATTAAATCTAATTTAATTAATGCTTTCATTTAGATCATATTAAATGAACATCTCACATAATCTATAGTTTAATTCAATTAATAAAATAAAATAAAATAAAATAATAATTTAATTTTGAATTAAATTATCTCCAGATTAAATATCAAATATTTAATATGGCTTACATTTGAATTATATTCAAATGAATTTCTCCTATCACATATAGTTTTAATGTGCATCAAATACACATTAAATTTAACCTATAGTTTTAATATGAATCCAATTTATTAATATTTGAACTCCTTCAAATATTTAATTCTCACATAAATTAATTTTGAATCATATCAGAAAATAAATTTATATTATAAAGTTTAATTAACATATAAACTTTATATTATAATGTACCATTTATTGGGGTTGGTGTGCTAAACCTCGTAGGGTTCTCTAGTTTGTAATTGTTTTATTCAAACATCTTATTTATTTAATAAAATATATGATTTATTTCAATTTGAGTTGCATTAACCACAAATCAATAAATTAACATCCATTGGTGTTTAATAGATGGATATGGCTGGATACCTTATCCTGGTGATACTACGAGTATGACCTGCTTTGTAGATGTTACAACTGTTGTATACTGCTACAAACGATTTGATTTCGATCATTCATATGGTGACATGTGAACAAGGATATTGTATGCAAAGGAGTTTGTATAAGACCCGACCACGAAATATTTAGTCTCATTATATAACGTCGTTCATAATAGGACTTACATTTCACCAGGATGACCACAGGTAACATGACCTAAATCCTGAGTGAGTTGTCAACTTCTTTCTATAAAGGTGGCCATTTGATTTGTATGGGTGAGAGTTTCCAGATGGCTGACTCAATAAGCCTATCATTTTGGGGATTTGTCTGATTGAGGACCTGGAGCACCGTTACACAAAAAGGAATTCATTCCTTCCCAAACACCGGGGTAAGTAGATAAATTGCTCTCTTAAGGGTTGATTCTGGGGTTGAACAATGTGGCACCACACCCTCTCCTGGCTTGAGAAGGGTTTGATAATAGTTGGACTATGATTTATTGTTCATTAGAGGGATTAGTGGTACTTTAGAAGATAGATGTAACTACAAGGAAAAATGGTATTTTTGGCTCAGCTGTACTTACGAGTAATTTGTGAAAGATTATCGTACTGTTGATTGGTTATATCCAATGGACACAAAAATATATCTGTAGTGCGAAGATTGCAGCTGTCGGTCTTTAGTGGAGTGCCCCACAGTTAAAGGATCGTGAATTAATTAAAGAATTTAATTAATTATTGACCTACAATTGGTGCTTTAAGCTACAAGTCCATGAGGTCCCCTCGGTAGCTCAACGAGAATAAATGAGAATCAATTTTTGGATTAATTTCGATTGTTCAAATTAATTGAGGAAATTAATCATATATAATATAATAAATTTAATTTTAATTATATAATTACTATAATGTATTTGATACATTGTAATATAAAGAATATTTGGGAGGAAAGTAGTTTTACGAAGGGAGTTGTTACTCCCTCCCATTTTTTCTCTTTACAATGTGATAATGGGAAGGGGTTGTGTAGTTGCGCTTCATCTTTTTTCTGTTTATGTTCTATAGAAGGGTTTTGTAAAATCAATCACTCCAAACTGCTATCTCCTCCCTTCTCTCAATCTCTCTTATAACCAAAGCCCCATATCCTCCTGGATTCCCATATAGAGAATACCAAGGTCTCCTTCACGGTGGTGTCCAATTGGAGTTAGAGGGTGTTTTAAACCCAATTTTATTTATGTATTTCATTTTTTAGCATGCTGTTTTTTTTTTTCCTGAATTAAATGCATGTTATTGTTCTTCTACTGTAAAATTTTATATATTGTGAATTTTGGATTTAGGTCCGATCTTCACTTCCGCTCAATGACCTTTAGTAGAGTTCTTTCAATTGGTATCAGAGCAGGGTGTTTTGCCCAAATTGTTTCAAAATTTCAGAATAATTTTACAATTTATGGTGGGTTTTAGCATTTTCTATTGTTCATGAGATGGATACTATACATGTTTGTTTGCAATTAATAGATGATTTCGGGATTGGCCAGTATAGATTCGTTGCTTAACTTACAATTTTTTTTTTGTAAAGGTCGATGTTTTCGGGCATTGAATCGCTATAGAAGCTGTATTTTATGTTGTTGAGTTGTTTGTGATGGTCTTGGTCATTTTCTGGAGAAAATGAGATGAAAATCGGAAGAGTTTCGAAGAAGTTCGATGTACAATGGATGACTATACAATAGCGTCACGGCGCTAAAATGCGGTAGACGAAGAAAATCTTCGTAATGTTGCGACGCGAGGGCACGACTTCGTGATGCTCGAGATAGAGAGGACGCGTGGTCCAACCCTGATTCATGCACGATTCGTGGTCTACTGGTCTAGTTTGGTTTGTGAGTTCTCTTGTTCGATTGGTTGGATTCTTCTGAACCGGTTCATGACTGGTTCGTATTGTTCGCGGTCCGATTCGGGCGATTCAAGGCCCAATTTACTTTTTTTGAACTGGATGAAACAATTAAAAACCAACCGTTGCATGCTAGACATACTTTAGTTAATTATAACATTTATAATTTAACCTAAGGTAATGTCATGCTTCATGCAATGTTCATTCATTACTAATATATAACATTTATATAACTAAGTAATGAATCATGCTATAGCATACATTCCATACATCCATTTAACCATATATTATAACACTTATAGTATAAATGATGAATGGATATGCTATAATGCATGCATACATATACTATAACATTTATACTATATGATGCATGAACATGCTTTGAGTAATTTAAATCATGCATATTCATAAAATAATGCATGAACATAAATGCATAACCTGTAGTGGGTTTTAAAACTATATGACATACATAATGACATATAATATACAATATACATCGCATGTATATTTATTCTAAAAGTTGATGGACCAGGATATGACCTCTAAAAAGAAAAAAACAAAAGGCTAACTATTACAAGATTTGAGTAAATCAATTTGGAACAAAATCACCCTTCAAAGAACCACCTTGCAGCTGATCGTGTAGCAAATGATCAATACGACGAGCACCTATGCGATAAGCATGAAAGACTACACGATCAAGCAACTAACAACTATGCAATAAGCTTGAAAGACTATGTGATCGTATAGTAAATAACCACGCATCGAGCATTTAAAGACCGCGCGATCATTCAGCAAGCAACTAAGTGATCTGGTAACAAATGCAACACGATCATGTAGTAAACTCTAGACGATCGCATAACATTAGCTATGTGATCATTTAGTAAATACTACACGATCGTGTAGCAAAAGCTATCTAATTGCATAACAAAAGCCACCTGATCGTTTAGCTGTAGCTACATGATTTGGAACCTCTGTTTTATCTTCTCCATCGAAACAATTCTCTGCAACCCTTCTTTGAGGCAACTCGGAACATCACGAGCGTCTCAAACTTACAAATTATAGACTCGATTGCAAAAAATAATGTGAAAAAACGTAGGGGCCCTTACAAACAAAAATTTTTAAATTAAAGAAAGCCTTAAATAGAGAGTTCTATCTCGAAACATCCATCAACAAATTCATCCACAACCATGAAGGAACTTGTTTTATGGAGAACTTATGAGCGGAAGCGGATCATCCAAATCCCATTCCGATTGAAAACAAATGTTTACAGTAAACATTACAGATTATGCATCATAACATTACAGCTTGCTATTGAACAAGAAACAAGGTTCAAGTGATTATGCCTTTGAAGAACTATTCTTAACAAAAATCCCTCGAACTGTAACGAACTCCTCGAATAATCAGAAACTCCTCGAACAACAACAAAACTTGAACTAAATGGGAAGACACAACCACTTGGTTTCTTTTGTATTCTCAGGGTGAAAACCCAAGAGTGGTGGGCTATGACTATTTTGATTAGGAATGATTTTTTCAGTTTGGAGGAGGAAGACAATTGAAAAAGAAGACTATCATATAGAAAATTCTTTATTCATGTAGACTTTTTGAGTATATCGTATATGCTCTCAAACTATTGTATAGATTCTGATCAATTGTGTAACTTGGATATGGGAAAAATAAATTCTTATTTATCCCAATTTACCACAAAACCAACTAACCTCCCACTAAGGTGGTTAGAGAAAAAAATGGATTAGTTATTCAAATATTTAATAATAAAAATAAATATGATAAACAACTTATCATGTTATATTTATAACTTATAGTTTTAATATTGCATCATATACAATATAAACTATAGTTCTTTTTCTTTATTTTATGGCATTTAATATAAATCATAATTATATTAAGTTTGACAACTATGAATGCCATTCAAAGAAAATTTATTTGAATCACATTCAAATATTTATTCCTCTAATTAAACTATCATGTATCAAATACATTATCTCAGTGATATCATAAATAATTGAATCAATTTAATTATATCATATATAATTAAATTCTCTCTTATTAATTTGAACAATTGAAATTAACCCAAAAACTGATTCTTAACTAAATCCTTTTGAGCTACTAATAGGACCTTATGGACCTTTAGCTTGAAGCTCCAACAGTACATGAATAATTAATTAAGAACTTTAATCACATTGTCCACCATCCATTAACTGTCGGGCACTCCACTAGAGACCGACAACTACACTCTTCGCACTATAGATATATTTCTGTGTCCATTGGATATAACCAATCAACAGTACGATGACCCCAAAATGCTCGTAAGTACAGCTGGGCTAAATCACCATTTTGCCCCTGTAGTTACATTTAAGTCCTTAAGTACCATTGATCCCTCTAATGAACAATAGTCATAGTCCTACTATAACTAAACCCCTCCCGATTAAGAGAGGGTGTGATGCCACATTGTTCGAGACTTGGAATCAGCTCTTAAAGGAGCAATTTATTTACTTACCCCTGCTTCAAGAAATGAGTGAATTCCATCTTGTGTAGTTGAGTTTCCAACTCCTCAATCAGACAAATCCCCTAGATGGTAGGCTTGCTGAGTCGGCGATTTGGTCACCCTCGTCCATGCAAATCAAAGGACGACCTTCATAGGCAGAAGTTTACAACTCATTCAAGATTAAGGTCATGTTACATATGGTCATCCAAGTGAAATGAAAGTGTCTATTATGAACGACGTTATATAATGAGTCTAAGCATTTCGTGGTCCGATCTTATACAAACTCCTTTATATAGAATATCTCTACTTGCATGTTTAATACATGAATGATGAGGATCAGATCATTTATGGCACTTTACAACACTTGTCACACCTACAAAGAGGGCCATACTGGTAGTGTCACCAGGATAAGGTATCCAGCCTTATCCATATACTACAGACCATTTAGGTTATCACTTAAACATGATCCACTTGTATGTCTTCACATACATGTTTAAGTTACAATGATAACCTTGGATGTTAGTTTATTGGTTTGTGGTTAATGCAACTAAAATATCATATTTCATAGACAAAGTGAATAAAATATCATATATTATTAATCACTGATAGGTTTGTTCATACAAGGTTTACAAACTATAGGACCCTACGAGATTTAGGACATCAACCCCAACAAACCATTCATCATATAAACAGAATGCAGATTATAAAACCACCATTACTATAAAACAATTGAAGGAATCTGAAACCTACGACCTGGCTTTAATACCAATTGAAGGAACTCTAATGAGAGACACTTGAGCGGAAGCGGATCGACCAAATTCCATAATTCATTGAATATAAAGTTTACAGTAAACAAAAAACAAAATACATTTACAACCAAATTACAACATACTTTAAAAAAAAAGGGTTTCCAGAAACCTCACCGTTGATGACCTTTTTCTTCACGTTTTCCCAAAACGGATCACGAACGTCTCTAAGAACTTCTTCAAGATAAACCTCAAACCAAAATCGGACACTACCACAGTGGATACCTTGGTGTTTTCAAGGTGAGAACCCAAGAGTGGTGGGCTCTGACTATTTTGTTTAAGATGAAAAGCTTCGGGTGGAGGTGGAAGATAGAGAATTTTTACAAATCCAAGAAAAAACACAGAACTCTTCTGTATATTCTTTCTCACTCAATCGTTCAACCAACAACTTAGTAGTAGAAGAAGAAAAACATTTTTTCTTTTATTCTCCTTGCCATAAAAAATAACCACCACCCACTAATGTGGGTCGAGAGAAAAGATGGGGAAGGGAGTTGTAACTCCCTTCCTTATTATTAAAATAATATAAATAATATAAATATATATGTATGTATATTAAATTATATGTTATATCAAATATAACATATAATCTAAAATTTTAATATTGTATCACATACAATATAAACTATAATTTTTTTTTCTATAATATGACATTTAATATAGATCATATTTATATTAAATTTAACAACTATGAATCCTATTCATAGAAAATATATTTGAATCTTATTCAAATATTTATTTTCTTCATTAAGCTATAATGTATCAAATACATTATGATAATTATATCACATAAAATTGAACCAATTTAATTATATCGTATATGATTAAATCCCTCTATTAATTTGAACAATTCAAATTAATCCATAAACTCTCAACTAAATCTTATTGAGCTACCAAGGGGACCTCATGGACCTATAGCTTTGAAGCTCAAACGGTACATGATTAATTAATTAAAACTCTTTAATTACATTATTCACCATCCATTAACTGTCGTGCATTCCACTAATGGCTGACAATTGCACTTTTCGCACTACAAATGTCTATTGGATATAACCAATCAATAGTACGATGACCCTTCACAAATTGCTCGTAAGTACAACTAGGCCAAATTACCGTTTTTCCCTATAGTTATATCTAACTCCTTAAGTACCACTAATACCTCTAATGAACAATAGATCATAGTCCAACGATGACTAAACCCCTCTTGGGTTAGAAGAGGGTGTGGCGCCACATTGTTCAAGACCCGGAATCAGCCCTTTAGGGAGCAATTTATCTACTTACCCTTTTCTCAAGAAAGGAGTGAATTCCATCTTGTGTAGCTGTGTTCCCAGCTCCCACATTAGACGAATCCCCAAAATGGTAGGCTTGTTGAGTTGGCAATCTGACCACTTTCACCCATACAAATCAAAGAACTGCCCTCATAGGCCAGAGTTCACAACTCACTCAGGATTCAGGTCATGTTACCTATGGTCATCCTTGTGAAATGCAAGTCTCTATTATGAACGACGTTATATAATGAGACTAAACATTTTGTGGTCTAGACTTATACAAACTCTTTTTTATAGAATATCCCTACTCACATTTCTATACATGAATGATCAGGATCATAGCATTTGCAGCACTTTACAACAATTGTAACAACTACAAAGCAGGTCATACTCGTAGTATCACTAGAATAAGGTACCCAGCCTTATCCATCTACTACAGACCTTTTAGGTTATCACTTAAACATGATCCACCCGTATGTCTCCACATACTTGTTTAAATTACAAAGATAACCTTGGATGTTAGTTTATTGGTTTGTGGTTAATGAAACTAAAATATCATATATTTTATAGACAATGAATAAAATATCAAATATTTTATTACATACATAATGTGTTTGTTTAACAATGTTTACAAACTAGAGGACCCTATGAGATTTAGGGCATCAACCCCAACAGTTAGTTCTACCTAACTCAAAACAAACAATATTTGTAAAGCTCAAACAACAATGTAAAATAACTCATAGTTAAAGTGGAAGTAAGAGGTCGATTCACAGGGAAAGGTCATTCAATCTTTTCCTTAACCAAGCTTAACTATCAAAGCTATAAAATGGGGGTTTTTGATTAAGACAAGAAATATACTAAAAATCAAAAGAAAAAGGATGATTGTAAACAAGTTTAGAACAATCTTGCTTCTAATCGAAGTTAGACGTTCAATGCAATTCCTATCCTTGAATTCTATAAGTTTAATTCACAATCGGATTAAACTCGCAACTACCCACTTAACTAGATTAAACTAGTCTCTACAAAGGCAGACAACTAGCATTAACTTAGTCAAGAGGGCGTCATAATCATTAATTAAGGTAGGATAACCCTAACCTTATTAAATCTACATGCTTCTACCTCTATTAATTTCGATTGTGGCCATATAGAAGAGAAAACACGTGTATTAAGTTCTAGAATTCAATTGGACGATTAATTGTCAAGATAGCTTAATCAATTAATTGAATTTTCTTCAACTCTAGTAATTAGTGTATCCTAGGATAGCCATTAAATACACAATTACTATTGCCTCTTGTAGAACTTGGTTAGACATTCTATCAAACACATTGAAAGCAATGCTTTCAATCATGAATGTGACAAAACCAAGCATCTAGGCTAAACATGTTCAAGATATTGATCATTCAACATGCTACAAGAATTAAAAATGGATTCAATAATGCTCAAATCAGATTGCAAGTGATAAAGAAGGGTAGAAAACTCAAAAGAATTGCAAGAACTCTTTAAATAGAAAGAAAATTGATTACTTCACAAATCCATAGACAAATTCATGAAGAATTACAACTTATTGATTACAATTAAAAAAGAAATCAAAATTTAACCTAAGTAGGTAACACAATTACCATAGACATTAATTGATATAGAGACAAATTCTAGCCTCCATCAAAATCGTGCTCCCCTTTTTGCAAAAAATGAAAGAAAAACTATTTATACTTGTAGGGTAGCGTCACAACACTGAATTGCGAAAAAGACAAGATGCATTGTGCTTGAGACGTGACGTTGCATTGTGCGAGGCGCGTGCGTGCGAAAAATCGTGACAAAATCCAGAGTGTTGCAAAGCTGTGGGGAATGTTGCAACGCTGGCCTATTTTGTAGCAAAAGTGAGTTTTCTGTTTTGAAGCATTGCTCAACGCTTCTCTTAGATTCATGATGCTGGAGCTTGATAGCATTTTGGTAATTTATCTGATTCTCTTCAACTTTGTTGACTTTCTTGGTCATTTTTATCCTTTTTGGCCCAATTTTCTCGTAATGATTCCTAATCGCCCCTGGGACTATTTTACCTACAAAATTAGCATGAAAAGAAAATAACCATCATGATTTTGGGGGAATAAACATAGTAAATATATGTCTTTTAAAGATCTAACATCGGGTTTTTCCTTATTTAATTAACCATCTCATGTTTCATAGACAACAGTGAAGAAAATATCTCATATTATTACATCACAAATGTTTGCTCAATACAGGTGTTTACAAACTATAGAACCCAGTGAGAGTTTAGGGCATCAACCCCAAAAATCTCCAACTTGTCCTAAAGCGAGTAGGTGTACATAACAACAAGCACAAATCAATAAACTAGGGCACTAAGGCCTTGTAAAAAAAACTCCCACTTGCCCTAGTCTAGCCGCGGCCGGTCCCGTAGACCCATGCTCTGAAGGTGACCATGAAAAACTGTAGCCGTGAGAGCCTTCATAAATGGGTAAGCAACGTTGTGCTCTGAAGCAATCTTCGTGACTATGACGTCTCCTCAATACACTATCGCGAGGATGAGATGATACTTCCGCTCTATATGTTTGCCATGCTTGTGACTCCTGGGCTACTTGGAGTTTGCCACAACACCACTATTATCACAATAAAGGATGATGGGCCTAAACATGTCTGGAATAACTTCCATATCAGTCAGGAACTTCCTGAGCCAAAGACCTCATTAGTAGCTTTAAAAGTCGCTACATACTCGACCTCTATCGTGGAGTCGGCGATGCACCCCTGNCGCTACATACTCGACCTCTATCGTGGAGTCGGCGATGCACCCCTGCTTAGTGCTGCACCATACTACAGCTCCTCTGTTAAGAGTGAACACTGAGTCTGAAGTGGATTTTCGAGAATCCTTATCAGTCTGAAAGTCAGAGTCCATGTATCCAGTAAGGATTAAATCCTTAAATCCATACACGAGCATGTAGTCCCTCGTTCTCTGAAGATACTTGAGGATGTTCTTGATGGAGGTCTAGTAGCAGATGTCTGGTCTAGTACACAACATCGCATACATCAAACTGCCAACGGTAGATGCATAGGCGATCTGTCTCATCTTCTCAACGTCTTGAGGTGTTTTAGGACACATTTCTTTAGACAATGTAACTCCATGCCTAAAAGGCAGTTGGCCTCTTTTGATGTTTTGCATCAAGTACTCGAGCAACATCTTATCAATGTATGATGCCTAAGATAGGGCTAGCACTTTGTTCTTCAGATCCCGAAAGATCTGAATACCAAGAACAAATTGAGTCTCTCCCAAATCTTTTATTTGAAATTGGGACGTTAGCTAGTTCTTAACTGATGTCAGTAGACCTACATTGATCCTAATGATAGGATATCGTTTACATACAATACTAGGAAAACTATTAAACTGTTGATGATTTTCTTGTAGAGACGAGGCTCATCAATGTTTTGGTCAAAGCCATATGATTTGAACTTATTATCAAATCGAATGTTCCAAGATTGAGACGCCTGTTTCAGCTCATAAATGGATTGATTTAGTTTGAAAACATTTTGCTATTGACTTTGGGCTATAAATCCCTCGGGCTGCACCATATAAATGGTCTCCTCAAGATTACCATTCAGAAAGGTAGTCTTGATGTCCATTTGCCATATCTCATAGTCATAATATGAGGCAATGGATAGGAGGATGCAAATAGTTTCAAAATAGCAACAAGCGAGAAAGTCTCCTCATAGTTGACTCTCTCCACCTTGGTATAACCCTTTACCACAAGTCTAGCCTTGAAGGTATGCACCTTCCCATCGGCACCCCGTTTCCTCTTGTAGATCCATTTCCAACCTATTGGTATTACCCCATCAGGTTGATCTACAAGATCCCGTACTGAGTTGAAGTACATCGACTCCAACTCGAGATCCATGGCTTTGACCCATTCATCTCGGTCAACATCCTCCATTGCCTTTTGATAAGACAACGGATCCTCAACGTCGCCATCGGCTACAATAGCCAGGATTTCAGTGAAATCCATATAGCGAATAAGTGGGTTTGCAACCCCCCCAGTTTGTCGAGGTTCCCTGAACTCTTGAGGTAGAACTGACCTACCAGATGAACTTCCATAAAAAACTTTTTCTGATGGAGTAAGCCCTTCAATAACTCTTATTGCAGTTTTAGTAGTATCGTTGGAAAGTTCAAGCAACACGATCTTACTATGGACTGTGCTTAGTCATATGATGCTCCTCTAGGAAGGTAGCATTCGTCAACACAAACACTCTATTTTCCTTAAGATTATAAAAGTAAACCCCTCGTGTACCGTTGGCATAGCCTACAAAGAGGCACAACCTCGAACGTGGTCCCAATTTCTTTGGATTAGTCTCAAGAACATGTGTTAGGCAACCCCATATGCGGAAGTTAGAAAACTAGCTTTACGCCCGTTCCACAATGCCAAAGGTGTTCTGGCAACACTCTTGTAAGGAGCACAGTTGAGGATATAAGCTGTAGTCTCCATTACAAAACCCCAAAACGAGTTCGGTAAGTAAGCGTAACTCATCATCGATCGAACCATGTACAACAAGGTTCTTTTTCTCCTTTCCACTGCAAAATTCTGCTGAGGTATACCCGAAGCTGAGAGTTGGAAAATTTTCCTTGTTCTATCACATAATTCTAGAACTCAGAATCGAAAAAGTTATTTTATTGGTGTCCTAATTCTCCCGGAGTCTCGTAGTTTGTAAATTGTATACATTTTTATGAATAAAATAAGAGTTATTTTATTTTTCATTTACTCATATCCAATAAACAATCCTCCATAGTTATTGTATGTAAACTTAAGCATGTATATGAGATATGCAAGTGGATCATGCCTTAAGTGATAATCTAAAAAGGTCTGTAGTATAAGAATTAAGGGTGGATTTGTAATCTTGGTGACACTATGGATACGGTCCATTTTGTAGAGGTTTGCCAGTGCTGTGAACTACTAGAGATGGTAGATCCTGACCATTGATGTGGAGACATGCGAATAGGGGTGTCCTATACAAAGATTTTGTATGAGACCAAATCACGAGACGATTCGTCTTTTTATATAACACTGATGATACTTGAGTCTTACATTTCACTTAAATGACCATAGGTGACATGACCTCAAGGCACTGCACATCGCTTCGAGGCACCCTGGGAGTGTCTCCCTAAAGGATGGCAGTTTTGTGCGTTTCTTTATTTGACCTGTTGTAAGAGGATAAAGTTACTTAGTCTCTTGTCCTAATTTACTTCTTCCCTACGGTTGGCTCATTAGGGCGGGACTCTGGCACCGAAAACGAGGGGTCACACTTACGTAGAATTGTTAAAGGTTAATAGTTCTAGACCAAAAAATGGTGGTTGTTAGGTTCAGTTCCAAGAGTTGGTTCTGCCTAATGGTTGAGAATGTCTCATGCCAGTGAAGGGACATTTGATCACCCCACCGGTGACATTTGCCCTGCTTCACTAGGGCATCATTGCAAAATAGAAGTCTTTAACTTAGGGTACTTGAAACTGTTTTGCAAAACTAATTGGTTAAATGTGTTTTAGCAAAATCTAATAAAGTTTTGTTTGTATGTTTCAGCAACAACTTTTTCAAAATGGCAATAGCCACGTTAGCCTTGCTAAGTGCCAAAAAAGTAACTGGTGACAATTTTTTGACATGGAAACATATGATCACGACGATCCTAATGATCGAGGATCTCATGTTCTCTCTCACGGAGGTCTGTCCTTCTATTCCAGCTTCAAATGCCGCATGAAATATTTGGGAGGCATACGAGCGATGGACACGGGTGAATGTGAAGGCTCGAACCTACATCTTGGCTAGTTTTTTTTGAAGTATTGGAGAAGAAACATGAGCCTATGGTCTCTGCACGTGAGATCATGGAGTCCTTGTGGGGGATGTTTGGACAACCGTCTGAACAGCTTATGCATGAGGCTCTTAAATATATATTCGACTCCAAAATTGAAGAAGGCAACTCTGTTCGTGAACATGTGCTTAACATGATGGTCGACTTCAATGTGGTGGAGTTGAATGGGTTTACCATCGATGAGGGTAGCCAGGTTAGCATAATCCTGTATTCTTTGCCGGAGAGCTTCTTGCACTTTGTTAGCACTGTGATTCTTAACAAAGTGAAAAATAACTTTACAACTCTTCTCAATGAGTTTCAGACATTTCAATCCTTACTGAAAAGTAAGGAGAGGAAGAAGGGTGAGGCAAACGTTGCTTCATCCTCCAGGATGTTTCATAGAGGTTCAGCCTTAGGGATGAAGTCTGTACATTTGACTTCTAACTCTGCAAAGGGGAAAAAGAAGAAGGGTGGTAAGGGAATAGAGAAGATGCCTGCTAACCCACCACCTGTTGCCTTAAGTAGGCATCCATCGGTTGAAAAGGGTAAGTGTTTCAACTACAATCAGGATGAACACTGGAAGAGGAACTGTCCTCACTATCTAAAAGAGAGGACGGCCGCCCAGGCTAAGGCCAAGGGAGATAAAGGTAAATATGATTTACTAGTTTTTGAAACTTGTTTAGTGGAGAATGATGATTCAGCCTTGATAATTGATTCGGGCGCCACTAACCACGTTTGTTTTTCTTTTTAGGGGATATGTCTTGGCGACAGTTGGAGGCTTGTGAGATGACGATGCGAATAGGCACTGGGCACATCGTCTCAGCTGTGGTAGTGGGAGGGCTCCAGTTAGCTTTACAGAATAGGTTTCTAGTTTTGAAAGATGTATATATTTGTCCCAAACTTAAGAGGAACCTTATTTCTATAAATTGTTTATTGCAATGTAAATACATTATTTCTTTCAATGTGGATAAAGCGTTTATTCATAAAGATGGTGTTATTATTTGTACAGAAAACTGGAATCTAATTTTTATGTGCTAAGGCCGTTAGCCATTAATTCCCTCCATAATGCAGAATTGTTTAAAACTGTCGTAACTCAAACAAAATGTCGATGTATTTCTCCCAAAGAAAATGCCCATCTTTGGCATCTTCGTTTAGGGCAAATCAATCTCAATAGGATTGAGAGAAATGTGAAGAATGGACTTCTAAGTGAGTTAGAAGAAAATTCTTTATCAGTGTGTGAGTCTTGCCTCTTTATCAGTGTGTAAGTCTTGCCTTGAAGGTAAGATGACTAAACGACCTTTTACTGGAAAAGGTTATAAAGCCAAGTAGCCTCTTGAGTTAGTACATTCTGACCTTTATGGTCCTATGAATATGCAAGCCCGAGGTGGCTATGAGTATTTTATCAGTTTTACTGATGATTACTCTAGGTTTGGGTATGTTTTCCTTATGCAACGAAAATCAGAATCCTTTGAAAAGTTAAAAGAGTTCAAGGCTGAATTTGAAAACACGTTGGATAAAGGGATTAAAACACTTCGATCGGATCGAGGTGGAGAGTTTCTGGACTCGGAAATCCTAGACTATTTGATAGAACATGGAATTATTTCCCAAGTCTCAGCACCAGGTACACCTCAGCAAAATGGTTTACCGGAGAGAAAAAATAGAACCTTGTTGGACATGGTTTGTTCGATGATGAGTTACGCTTCCTTACCGTACTCGTTTTGGGGTTTCGCAGTGGAGACTGCGGTGTACATACTCAACCTTGTTCCCTCTAAGAGATTTTTGAGAACACCTCTGGAGTGTGGAACCAGCGTAAAGCTAGTTTATGTCACTTTCGCATTTGGGGTTGCGCTGCACACGTGCTTGAGGATAATCCCAAGAAGTTGGAGCCACGGTCGAGGTTATGCCTCTTTGTAGGCTACCCCAAAGGTACACGAGGGGGTTATTTTTATGAATTGAAAAAATATAGGGTGTTTGTTTCAACGAACCCTACTTTCCTGGAGGAGGATCATACAAGGGCGCATAGTCCACGAAGTAAAGTCGTATTGCCTGGGCTTTCCAATGAAACTACTGAATCTTCAACAAGAATTGTTGAAGAGCTTGCTACATCAGCAAGAGTTGTTGATTGGAGTTCATCTAATAGGTCGGTTCCACCTTAAGTGTTGAGAGGACCTTGAGGTTGTGGGAGGGTTGTGCACCTGCCCGTTCGCTATCTGGGTTTCATGGAAATCCTTGCTATTGTAGCAGATGCCGACGTTGAGGACTCGTCGTCTTATTAGAAGGAAATGGAGGATGTTGACCAGGATGAATGGGTAGAGGCCATGGATCTCGAGATGTAGTCGCTGTACTTTAACTTAGTATGAGATCTTGTACAACAGCCTAATGGTGTAAGACCTATAGGTTGTAAATGGACCTACAAGCGCAAACGGGGTGCTGATTGGAAGGTACAGACCTTCAAGACTCGACTTGTGGCAAAGGGTTATACCCAAGGAGAGGAAGTCAACTATGAGGAGACATTCTCGCCTGTTGCCATGTTAAAGTCGATCCGCATCTTCCTATTCATTGCAGGTTCTTATAATTATGAGATCTTGCAAATGGACGTCAAGATGGCCTTTCTGAATAGCAATCTTGAGGGGACCATTTACATGGTGCAACCCGAGGGATTCATAGCCCAAGTTCAAGAGCAAAAAGTTGCAAGCTGAATTAGTCCATTCTCAATCTTGGAACATACGATTTGATACTGCGATCAAGTCGTATGGCTTTGACCAAAACGTGGATAAACCTTGTGTCTATAGGAAGATCTTCAATGCTTCAGTAGTCTTCTTAGTGTTGTATGTAGACGATATAACTACTCATTGAGAATGATGTAGGTCTACTGACTGCAGTTAAAAACTGGTGAGTGATAATAACGGGCAAAAATGCACGTTATCATAGTACTAAGTTCTTAAACAATGTTGGATTGCGTTGATGAAATATTTTAAATTGCGTCCATTAAGCATAAATTCTATAATATTGCGGTCTCATGCGTCCAACGCATTAGAGCAGTTGATCTTTATATTTTTGTCCAGAATTTGTGTTAACGCATGTAGAGATTGCGATCAGAGGAATATATTGGTCGAGCGAAACTTCAACGCAAGACTTGACGTTGATCGTGCTCGCAAACATTCACCCAAGAAGATTCACCGCAACTTGGTCGGCACAGCATGGTGGGCGTATATGGGTGAAAGGATAATTAAGATCGATGGGACAGAAAGCTGACAGCAGTCAGATCCAAACTAAGTTGACAGCCGATAACGGTCATAAGTACATTTAACTTTATCGGTGACAATTATCCAGCGCATCAATCAGGAATTAAAGTTGTCCCATCTGTACAACCGGGAGAGAGAAACCTCCTTTCACCATGGAAACTCTATAAATACCAAGTGCATTCTTCAGAGAAGGGTTAAGCAGTCGATTAATTCATCACTTACAAGCTCATGCCTCTGTCCTTAGTTTTCTTTCATTTTAAGCAGACACGAGGAAGAAGGAGTGTTGTAAATCATCCCGGTAAGCTTGGGAAAGCATCGAAAGCTCCAAGATAGAGAGAGGGCCGACGCCTGCGAAAGCAGGAAATTTTGTAGATTAGAATAGAGATTCAGTGTAAAAAGCCTCGGTCAGAAACAAATTGCTACCAGACTCTCTACCTTTATTTTCCATTATCATTTTGTACTCAACTCAGTTATAAGAATGGAATGTCTTTCTCTATATCTGTTCACTTTCTTTTATTTAAGCATGAGTAGCTAAATTAGTTGAATGGGTTGAAAAGTAGTTAGCTAGCATAACGAGGGAATCTTCATCTTTGCGATTATCTCATTTATGTATGCTTCATTCGTCTATTAGAGATACTCGGGAGGGTAGTCTAAACACAGGATCTAGACTGGGAAGGTCAGGTCAAAATCTAGGTTTGGAAGAACCAGATTAGAACGGATAAATGGGAGATAGGCGCTTACGAATGAGCACTATTTGTTATTAACTTATCACATGCATCTTAGCAATAAGGTATGATTGTATGCGGTCATCTTGCTTTCATGCATTTTGCATCAACGCATAGGACAAGAGTAGAGACTTAGGGATAAGCTCTATGGACATTTTTCATTCAACACATGCGTCCTAAACTTAGGAGCATCACATTTACATTGGGAAATGACTTGCTGTGCATGATTGTAACATGATCGCAAGGTTTGACGCATTCCCGAGTAATGCTAGCTAAAAGACCTTCTCAACCCGTTCATCGCATACTCATTGCATCTATCAATGTAACTATCTTTCTCAAATCCGCCGCTTTTGTTTACTTCTTTTTCATCATCCCGACAACACACCCACACTTTATTTATTTACTCGGTTACTACAAAGTTTTCACAACATTACCAACACAGCTATTTTCATAAGTCCCTGTGTTTGACCCTGGATTTACCAGGAGACACAGAGGAATTTACACTTGAATTCTGCTGGGGAAATTTTAGTGAGAACACAATCCATCAACACATATCATCCATATTTCCATTCAATAAAATAACGCATATAGGGACCCAATTCCAAATGAAAGATTTTGGAGAGGCTCAGTTTGTTCTAGGCATACAGATTTTTCGGGATCGTAAGAACAACGTGCTAGCACTGTCTCAGGCATCGTTCATCTAAGAAGATCAACAAGCCCAAAGGCCGATCATTCAAGAAGATCAACCAGCTTAAAGACCATAGTTTATTTTGAAAGCATCAAAATATTATGTATTAGAGATTGTACTCACTTTCCAATAAATTAATACAAATACAAAGTTTCAGTTCCACGAAATAAATTTCTATTGAAATCGTAGTGAAAAAATTGGCACGCCCAGTGGGACATCTTTACCTCTCATCTCTCTCTCGTCATCCGAGTCAACAAATCTACAAATGGCACCAAAGAAAGTTGCATCCAAAGTTACCATCACAAGCAACACTTACATAAGTTTTGTCCTCCCGGAGGAAATTTGGGGCCAGCTATTGCAATTTCCTAAAGGCGGGATTGTCATCAAAGAAAATCCCTTGTTTGAAAACTATGCTTCTTTTACTTATCTATCAGAGAAAGAATCACATTTTGATGTAGTGTCTATCATGATGACTGACGTAACGACTGAGTCGACCATGGTAGAGATGAAGGTAAGGATAAATCTCCTAATGAAGGCTGTAGAGGAGCGAGATCATGAAATCGCTGCTTTAAGAGATCAGATACAGGCTTGAGATACTACTGAATCAAGTCCATCCCCAGCTACAAAAGCCAATGACAAAGGAAAGCCCGATCCACTACTGAAGGAAGTGCTGAAGGAACGAATTATGAAGTTGGCTCATGAAAAGAATATTGAGCTAGATTTGGGTGAAGTAGCTCAGAAAAATCACGCTACAGTAGCGGTGACTTCAAATGTTCCAATATTGTCTGTGTCCCATGCTCAAAGAGAAAGCCCGATCTAGTTTGGAGAATTCGAGCCTATAGTTGTTCGGTTCCAACAAGAGATTCAAACAGCAAATTCCGAAAAGAAAGATGAGGTTTTTTAAGATGACAACGAAGGGTGGATAGTAGTGACTCATCGAAAGAGAAGACAACCAAACTCCACCCAAAAAGAGTCGCGTTCCTATCGAAGCTATAGAAGAAGAAAAAAGACTCATAAAAAGAAAGGCAAAAAGATGACACGAAAGCCTACGCCTGCTAAGAAAGAAGACAAGGACTTCCATTAATTCCGATGGCTAGCAACTTTGGTAGAATTTCTCCCAATAAGCTTTCTTAATAATCATCTAGAGAAAGTATTAGAAGTTATTGCTTGTCACACTATCGGCATAGTGGAAGTCGACAACAATTATGTGACTGTTGAAGAAGTCAACAACTCAGAAGAAATGGAGCAAAGAACTTCTGTCTTCGATCGTATTAAAAATTCAAGTGCTCGATCTTCAATCTTTCAAAGATTGAGTATGGCCACGGTGGGAGAAGAAGACCAATGTCCTACGACTACTTCTGCTCGAACTTCAGCCTTCAAAAGGCTAAGTATATCCACATCAAAGAAAGATCAACCTTTAGCATCTGCTTTTGATCGTCTCAAGACAACAAGTGATCAACGTAAAGAAAGGATGAAAATCTTGAAGCCAACGTCATTCCATGAAGAAAACAACGACGAAAAGGTTCACAGTCACGTCCCTTCACGTATGAAGAGGAAATTTTCTATTGACATAAGTACAGAAGGTTCCTTGATAGTGAAGCCAAAACTCATCATATTAACGAATCCTACAAATGAAGAGGATAATCAAAACCATGATGAAATAAGAGTTTCTGAAGTTTAAATGAAGAAGCTCCTCATCGCACGAGCCTAAACTGCATGATGCTGCTAGCCCGCATGAGCTTAAAATGTGAACGGCCCAAAAAAAAATTGTAGGAACTACGTTACGACTTGATCACTTTCATTATAAAGGGTACGTAGGTAACTTAAAGAAATTTAAGTTCAGTCGTGCATAAAAGAAAAAGAAAATCTCTTCGAACTACATTATGACTTGATTCCTATCATTAAGAAGGGTATATATGCAGCTTGAAAGAAACTCAAGTTTAGTCCAGTTAAAAAAACTAAAAAAGAAGAAGCTTGAACTACGTCATGATTTGATCCCTTTCTTTAAAGGTATGAAGGAAACTTAAAGAAATTTAAGTTTAGTTCATCAAAAAAGGTACCACAACCATCTAAGTATAATACTACAAGATTGATGTTGATTATCCCCTTCAAAGAATGACACGTCAGAGTGATGATTTTCATCCCTATTGGGGGCAATACAATGGATTGAAGATGTTCATACCTCGTAAGGAGCCAACGCAGTAAATAAAAGGCACACACCTTGAATGCGCTTCGCTTCCTCTTTAAAATTAAACTTAGATGCTCATCCATCTTCAAGTTCAGAGGCTTCATCGATGCTCCTCCATCTTCAAGTTTAGAGGCTTTATTGTTGCTTCATCTTCATGCTCAAGTCTGGAGGTTTTGCGATGCCATCTTCATGCCGAAAGTCACAAAGTCAAGCCTACTTCATCTTCATTGATGCTTCATCAAACTCAAATGCGAAAGATTCGCCGATATTTCAAACATAAATGCGAAGTATTCGTCAATACTTCAAGCTTAATTGCAGAGGATTGGCCAATGCTTTGTCAAGCTCAGATGTCGATGCTTTATCGATGCTTTATCAAACTCAAATGGGAAGCATTGGTTGATGTTTCGTCAAACTCAAAAGCGAAGAATTTGTTGATGCTTTGTCAAACTCAAATATGAAGGTCTCATCGATGCTTCTCCATCTTTATGTTTAAAGGCTCCGTTGATGCCTCTCCATCTTTAAGTTCAGAAGCTTCGTTAATACCTCTCCATCTTTAAGTTCAAGATTGGCATGTATGGCCCATCTTCCATCTTCAAGTTAAAGGTCGGTGTGCATGACTCTGCTCCAACTTCAAGTTCAAGGTCGGTATGCATGGCTCGGCTCCATCATCAATGGCTCAGTCTATAAAATCATGATGCAGCTTCGCTTCATCTCCAAAGTTTGGCGTGGTTCGCTTCATCTCCAAACTGATGACGCGATTTCACTTCATCTTCAAAGTCGTGGCGTGGCTTCGTTTCATCTCCAAACTGATAGCATGGCTTCGCTTCATCTCCAAAATGTTGGCACAGTTTCTCTTTATCTCCAAATTCTGGCGTGGTTCGCTTCATCTCCAAATTTGTGGCGTGGCTTTGCTTCATCTCCAAACTAATGGCGCGACTTCGCTTCATCTCCAAAGTCGTGGTGCGGTTTCATTTCCTCTCTAAAATGTTGGCGTGGCCTCGTTTCATCTTCAAACTGATGGCGCGGTTTCACTTTAACTCCAAACTGATGACGCGAATTCACTCCATCTTCAAAGTCGTGGTGCAGTTTCGTTTCCTCTCTAAAATATTGGTACAACTTCACCTCTTCTCTAAAATTGGTGTAGCTTCGCTTCCTCTCCAAAAATGTGGGTGTGGTTGCACCTCATATGTGAGATCAAGTTTGGTTTTCCTAGCTTTATCTCATATGCGAGGACGACTCTAGTCCATCCGGATCCACTTCATATACGAGGACAACTCTTGTCAGTCCTTCTCCGCCTTATACGCGAGATCGACTCTAGCCAACTTAACTCCGTTGAAAATTTTGATGGCACATTCTTCTCATCTTCAAGGTTTGATGGCATATCCGCCTCATCTTCAATACTCAATGGCATATTTCCCTTTTCTTCAAATTTTAGTCAAGGAGTAACATGACGAGGTAGACCTTATCGGGATCCTTCCTTGGGTGATTGAATGGGAGAGTTGTAAGCCTTGCAGGGCCCCACTCATGACGATCAGGATATACGAATAGTGCTACAAGGTAAACCTTATCGGGATCCTCCCTAGGGTAAAAGCATGAGAGAGTTGTAAGCCTTGTATTGCCTCTCCCATGACGATCAGGATACACGAACAGCGTTATAAGGCAGACCTTTGAATCCTCTCTAGGGTGATCGAATGAGAGAGTTGTAAGCTTTGCACCTTATCAGGATCCTCCTTAGGGTGAAAACATAAAAGAGTTGTAAGCCTTGCTTTTAGACCTTTGAATCCTCTCTAGGGTGATCGAATGGGAGATTTGTAAGCCTTTGCGAGGCCCCTTCCATGACGATCAGGATTTACGAACGGTGCTATAAGGTAGAGCTTTTCGGGATCCACCTAGGGTGATCAAATAGAAGAGTTGTAAGCCTTTGTGGGGCCCTCCCATGACGATCAGGATACACGAGCAACGCTACAAGGTAGACCTTTCCGTCCCTAGGGTGATCAAATAGAAGAGTTGTAAGCCTTTGCCGGGCCCTCCCATGACGATAAGGATGCACGAACGGCGCTGCAAGGTAGGCGGTGATCAAGTGAGAGGGTTATAAGCCTTTTTCAGGTTTCCGCATGACGATCAGGAAGCACGAATAGGGTTACAATAGAAAGACCATGCCAAGGTCGTCCTTATGTGCACCAAAGACGGGTTGATGAGATTAAAAAAATTTGTTTTGTTGTGCTTCTTTGGTTGCACTGTAACTCCTACAAAAAAAAATAGTAGGGGGGCAAGTTAGTAAAAAAAAAATAATTGAAAAAGGAAAGCAAAAAAGAAACTTCTGAAAAAAAAATAAAGAGAAGAAATAAAAAAAAAACATGTGAAAAAAAAGAAAAGTGTGGAAAAAAAAAAGCAAACAGAAGAGAAAAAGAAAGCAGAAAAAAAACTTTGAAAAAAAAAGGAAAAAGAAAGAAAAAAGAAAGAGAAAACAATGAAAATAAACAATCGAAAAAAAGAAAGCAAAAAAAACTTTGAAAAAAAAAAGAAAAGAAAAAAAAAAGAATGAAAAAACAATTGAAAAAAAAAGAAAAAAAAGGGGAAGAAAAGAAAAAGGAAAAGAGAAGAATAAAAGGGAAGAAAAGAAAAGAGAAAGAGAAAAGGGGGAAAATTAAAAAAAAAAGGAAAAAAAAATCCCCTAAATCTCTCTTGCGCCTTGCCGTCGCCACCCTCCATCCCCATTTTCTTTCTCTGTCCTTCACCCTCTTCTCTCTATCTCTTCCTTTCTGTTCTCTCCACCTCTCACACATTATTCTGGCATTTCAAACAAAAAAGGAGAAGC
>NC_052360.1:40158637-40250647 GCF_009727055.1 Benincasa hispida | reverse complement strand
TGGTAGTTGAAAGCATGTCGTGAATGATTTTTTATTGTTGCATCAACATAACGTTGCCATCGGTTTTTTTGGTATTGTCAGATCTTTTCTGTTTTTTCTGTACTTTTTTCTTTTCTTTTTTGAGTTTTTGCATTTTCTGTAACTTTCGAACCGCCTCAGTGCACCGGTTCAGACTGTTGCCCACCATAGTACCATAAACGCACATTTGTCAAACCGCGCTCGAGGTACGGCCCCATTGACGTGACGAGCAATGCTATCTACATTAATCCAAATGCAAACCTAATTTTTGGATTGAATACAAGTTATATTTGAAATTCAAATCTTTTTCAAGTCAAAATTTGGTATACTCCAAGTTTTATGCAAAGTCAAAATTGAAACAAAATTAAAATTAGATTCCAAATTCAAGTCAAGATTCGGAATTCTATCCAAATTTAGTCTTCTATCGTTAAAGCCAAATTAAATTAAAGATAAATCCTCAAATTGATGTAAAATTTGACTTTGGGCATCTTCCGAATTAAAGAGTAATCTAAAATTTCTTTCGAATTAAAATTTGGCTATTTTCCAATTTTTTCTCAAATTTAAATCAACGTTAGCTTTTATACTCATTTCCAAATAAAATTGAGCCATGTTCCAAATTTTATTAAAGAAAAAGGATTGTTCAAACTTTAAGATTAAATTGTGGATAAAATCTCAAATTTGGACATCTTCCAATTTTATATCAAATTCATCCAAATTTAGGTTCTCTCATCCGTATTTTTAAATCAAATTGCGGGAATGATCTAAAATTTATCCCAAATTGAAATTTGGTCATAGCCCAAATTTTATTTCAAATTCAAATTATCCAACCTTGAGTTTTTATCTTCAGTCAAAATAAATTGAGGATAAAAAAAAAAATGTCTCAATTGGTCTCTTATTAAAATTTGAGCATATCCCAAATTTTTGTCTCAAACCAAAATTGAGCAAGATTCAGTTTCACCCCAAATTCTATTCCAAATTCAAGCCAAGATTAACTGTTGTCTCAAATCAAAATATAGGCACACTCCAAGCATCCACGAAATCAAAGTTGAAGGAAAGAGGAAGACAAAATCACAAATTCTACTTCAAATTCACATGAACAATTGAGTATATTCTAAATCTAAAAAAAAATGACTGTTAGAATTTGAGACATTAAATTAGTTAAAGTGGAACATAAATTCTACTTTAGTTCAAATTAAAGTTCACTTGGGAGCAAGAAAGTCAAGGACTAAAATTCATCTTTTATTTACTTGGCGAAAGTGTGTCAAGCAAAAAAATTTCAAATCAAAATTTTGAGCTAAATTCTTATATTTTGATCAAAATGATGCATCAAATTAAGGGAGTTAAAATCATACTTTGATTTTGAATTATCTTTTTTCGAGATCTACCCACCATATAAACGTTCATAAATCTCAAAAAGGGGGCATTTGTTGAATGAGAAATTTTGGACCGATCGCAAATTGCCAGGTCATTTACTAAATTAATGAAGAAATTCCAAATAATTGAATTCGAGTCTAATTAGAAGTTGACGTTTGTCCCAAATTGAAGTTGTAGACATAAATTGGCGAATGATGCCACATGTTTCCTTCATAACCGTTGGATTGAATAAAATTACTTCGGTCCAATTTGATATTTTTTTTTGGGCTAAAAGTCCAATTTAGCCCATAAACAGGCTTAATTTGACAAAAATGTCAAATAAGAACCAAATCCAATTAGTTAGGCCCATGGACCGACCAAGCCCAAACCCATGAATTCCAGCAGAGAAGTCTATAAATAGAGGAGTTCTCCTCATTTGTGGAGGTCAACAATTCTAGACTCTAGAGAGCTTAGAGGAAATTCTCTACAATTAGAAGACTCGACTTTTGAAGCTGACCACGCTTGAAGTCTGAAGTCCTTTGGAGATATAGGCATTCTTAAGACCGAAGTCCTTTAAAGATATAAGCATGCTAACCACGCTTGAAGACTAAAGTCCTTTGAAGATACAATCATTCTGACCACGCTTAAAGACTGAAGTCCTTTGAAGATGCAAACATTCTGAAGGCTGAAAAAGATACAAGCATTCTGAACAAGCTTGAAGACTGAAGTCCTTTGAAGATACAAATATTCTTCCAAGACTCGAAGCTCAAGAACATCCACATGCCCTACTTCTATACATCAAGCGTACGCATTCAACCGAGAGAGAATCAGAGGATCAAGTACTAGAGATCGAACCACATCGCATGAAATCAACATCAACACCAACTCAAGTTCAACTCTATGAAACAAGTTTCTTCGGAAGCCTCGTGCAAACACTAATCCTTCAAGAAGATCAACAAGTTCGAAGGCCGATCATCCAAGAAGATCAACAAGCCCAAAAGTCGATCATCCAAGAAGATCAACAAGCCAAGTCCGATCATCTAAGAAGATCAACAAACTCAAAGGTCGATCATCCAAGAAGATCAACAAACCCAAAAGCCGATCATCCAAGAAGATCAACAAGTCCAAAGGCCGATCGTCCAAGAAGATCATCAAGCCCCAAAGGTCGATCATCCAAGAAGATCAACAAGCCCAAAAGCCAATCATCTAAGAAGATCAACAAGCCCAAAGGCCGATCATTCAAGAAGATCAATCAACTTAAATACCGTAGTTTATTTTGAAAGCATCAAAATATTATGTATTAGAGATTATACTCACTTTCCATAAAACTAATACAAATACAAAGTTTCAATTCCATGAAATAAATTTCTGTTGAAAGCTCGTGCGAACAAGAACGATTCCATGCTTGAAGGGTAACAAACCCCTCTTGGAATCCTGCATCATGTAGCTGATCAACATTTGATCAATGTACGATGCCTAAGACAATGCTAACCATTTGTCCTTGCGATCTCGAGTAACCTGGATCCCGAGAACATACTGTGCCTCACTCAAATCTTTCATTTTGAACTGGGCAGCTAGCCAACTCTTAATGTCAGTCAGATAACCTACATCATTGCCAATGAGTAGGATATCATCCACATACAGTACCAAGAAAGCTACTGAGCTAATGATGATCTTCTTGTAAACACAAGGCTTATCAACATTCTTATCAAAGCCAAACGATTTGACAACAGTGTCAAACTGATGTTCCAAGATCTAGATGTTTGTTTCAGCCCATAAATAGACCTATTAATCTTGCAAACTCTTTGCTCTTGGTCTGGACTTATGAACCCTTCTGGTTGAGTCATATAGATGATCTCCTCAAGATTACCTTAAAAAAGGCAGTCTTGACTTTCATTTTCCATATTTTATAATCATAAAATGTGGCTATGGACAGGAGAATTCGGATGGATTCAACATGACAACAGGTGAGAAAGGTTCCTCATAGTCAACTCCCTCCACCTGGGTATAACCCTTTGCCACGAGTCTAGCCTTAAAGGTTTGCACCTTTCCATCTATACCTCTCTTTTGCTTAAAGATCCACTTACAGCTAATAGGTCTTACCCCATCAGGTGGATCAACAAGCTACTAGACGTTAGTGAAGTACATAGATTCCATTTCCTGGTTCATGGCCTTAACCCATTCATCTTTGTCAACATCCTCCATTAATTTCTTAAAAGACAACGGATCCTCGGCCCCATCATTCTAATGACGTTTTGGGCTTCAGTCAAACCCATGTAGCGATTCGGTGGGTTCATAACCCTCCCACTACGTCGAGACAGTCTCAACTTTTGAGCTGGTTGACTAGACGTTCTGACCTCAACAACTCTTGTTGATTGGTTGGCCTTTTCAAAAACTTTTGTTGAACCCTCAGTAGTCTCAGTCTCACTAGAGATCTCACGTAAAACAAGCTTAATTCGTGGCTTATGATCCCTCATGTGATCTTCTTCCAAGAAGATAGCATTAGTGGAAACAAACACTTTTTTCTCACTCGGATCATTTAAGTATCCTCCTCTCATTTCCTTGAAATGCCTACAAAAAGGCAAACCTTCGAACGCGGTTCCAACTTCTTTAAGTTAGTCGCTAGCACATGTGCCAGAAAGCCCCAAACCTGAAGTGGCGTAAACTACCTTTACGGCCTCTTCATAACTCAAAAGGTGTTTTAGAAACACTTTTCGAGGGAACGTTATTCAGGATATAACATGTAGTCTACACTGCATAACCCCGAAACGTGTCTGGAATATGAGCACAGCTCATCATAGACTGAACCACGTCCAACAAGGTTCTATTTCTGCTTTTTGATACACCATTCTGTTGAGGTATACCAGGGGCCGAGAGTTGTGATGCAATCCCATGTTCTATCATATAGTTCTTGAATTTAAGGTCCATATACTCTCCAGCAGGATCAGATCGCAGTGTTTTTATCTTCTTTCCTAACAAGTTTTCAACTTCAGCCTTATACTTCTTGAATTTGTCAAGGGTTTTAGACTAACGTTGCATTAGGAAGAGATACCCAAACCTTGAATAATCATCTATGAAAGAGATGAAATATTCATACTCATATCGAGCTCTAACATTCATCGGACTACAATGGTCTGAATGTACAAGCTTCAAGGCTTCCTTGGCCCTGTAACCTTTTCCAGTAAAAGGTCGTTTGGTCATCTTGCCTTCGAGGCATGATTCGCATACCGCCAAGGCGTTTTCTTCTAAACTCTTTAGATGTCCACGTTGCACCAACTTCTCAATCCTATTGAGGTTGATATGACCTAACCTAAGATGCCAAAGATGGGCTTTTTCTTTTGGAGAAACCTTTGGTCTTTTAGCTGTTGTTGTCGTACTGAAATTTCAGTGTTAAACAAGGCTTTTATGACTAACGACCTTGGTACATATAAGTTATTTTCCATTGAACCATAATCAATCTCCATTCCATTCTTGAAAATAAATACTTTATTCTCAGAAAAGAAGATGGTATAGCCTTGTTCAATGAGACAAGAAACCGTGATTAAGTTATTCTTAATATGAGGAACTACAAAAATATTATACAGTAACAGATAGCATTTCTTGTCAACAAATAACTTCAGCTTGCCTACAGCAACAACTAAAACAACCTCACCAGTACCGACTCGAATAGTCATCTCTCCCTGTGGCAACGTTTGCCAGAAACTGAATCCTTGGTAAGAGAAACTGACATGATTGGTAGAACCTGAATCGAGGATCCAGGCAGAATCATCATTCTCTACTAGACATGTCTCCAAGATCAATAAATCATATTTACTGTTTTGTCTCCTCTTTTGGAAAGTACTGGGATAGAGATCATTTGCCACAAAATTTGTTTCACACGATTCTATCCACTGTAAGTAATCGGTCATTTTTAAAAAGCTTAAACAGAAATACTAACGAGTTGCTGAAAAAAAAACACATTGACCTACGTTAGGTTTTAAGCAAATATCCATTGTAAAACAAAACAACATCCAATAAGCCACATGAACCCCGTGTGACATCTAGTTTTGCAATGACGTTTCAAAGGTTTAGGACAAAAGCCACCGAAGGGAGGTCAGTTATCCCTCCTCTGAATTGAGAAGTTGTCAACCAGTCATTAATACCAGAACATCTCTGTTTCCTATAACGACAAACCATCATTGATTTGACCAAGAGATCATTAACTTACTTAACAATCTCCCATAAGTGTGACCCGCCATTTTAAGCCCTAGAGGTCTATCCTAAAAGGCCAATCCAAAAGGAAAAAATCCGATTGGGGAAAAACCTAAAGCGACCCTATCCATTTCTGTAGTTCACCTTGATATTGACCAACTGCACAAAACTCATTCGAAGGAGGACGCTCCGAAGGCGACATGAGGGCGTACAAAATGATCTCACAGTGTGAACCAATGACAGAGACCATAGAACGTGTTGACACACACCCTTTACCCACTTTCTGTAAACGCTCTCTTCGTTCACCTTGATATTGACTCATGCAAACACCATCCGAAAGGGGATGCATCCTAGACATCTTGAGGCGAAGGATTTTATAATGACAGAGACCAGGGAGAAACGTGAGTGGAATCATAGACATATCTTATACGCCTCTTCCTCCCACTGAGCATTTTATAACCTAGGGTTTAGCTTACTTAGAAAAAAACACGGCTAAGGATTTTAACTAAGTGACTTTTTGGTTTTCCCAAGAGTAACTTTTATCTTGGATAGTGAAACAACTTTTGATCATCATCCATTAAACTCTTTAACGGAGTATTTAACCAAAACGTCGTATGCTTGTTGAAAATCTATCTAATTCATGTTTCCAGGTAGGTTCCCAGGTAGGTTCCTAGGTAGGGGTGTTACGTTTCCGTCAACTTAAGAACCCCAACCTAGCCAGAACTCGCCTTAGACAAAAGGTCCCTAATAGATAGGTTTACAACAAATTTAATCTTTTATTCAACCAATTTAATAATATTAAACCAATTTTGAAAGATTAATCTAGGTTACTAAACTCTTTAGAACCACTTGAACTTAGGTTTATCTCAATCCAATTTTAAAACCCTTTTAAGAAAACTTGAGTTCACTCTAAGTCCGCATGCAACTCTGAATTATTGACTTTAGGTCTAATTTCCTTTATAACACTTATAAATGGAAACAACCACCAAAATGTGAAGCTAATACAGGCAAGGCATTCTTAACGATTATAAACAGCCTAAGTGTCATGCTCAATGCATTGTCCATTCATTGCTACTTCTTTTATATAACACTGATACAAAACAACAATGAAATAAGCAAAACATGCTTCCATTCATCCTTAGACTATAACATTTATAAGAAAAGGATGATGCATGATAATGCTCACTGCATGCAAAATATAACTCTTATATTTCATGATGCATGCACATGCTTTCAAGTAGTTTCTTCATGCTTGATTATAACATTTATAATACATGACGCATGAATAATTGCACAACCTAAGGTCGGTTTTAAACTATCTGACAAACACTTTGGCGTATAAGCACCATACATCTCATGTATAAGCAATAAAATTTGATGAACCGGGTGAAATTGCCTTAAAAACAAAAAAGGAAAGCTAACTATTACAAAGACAAGGAGTCTCCGGTTCAACAGACGAACTGGGTCTTGAACCACTTAGCAAAGTATCGCTTCTCCATCCATCGTGTACTAAGCACCCCACGATCGTCTACACAATAAAACAAACACTTCATTTTATCACTTACCAGCGCTCTAGAGTTAAATGATCGTTGAACATTTACTATACGATCGTATAGAAAAATCCAAACGATCGTTTAGTTATTACTACACGATCGTGTACCTTTACTAAGCGATGAAGCCTGAAGTACACGATCGCTTAGCGCACTCCGCACAACACTCGCCTTCTACGACCTTCTATGCGACTACGATGCCATGAAGCACCATCACCTAAGCAATCGCTTAGCAAGCGTCTCCGTATCGCATATTCATACCGTCCTATAAGATTTGAAAATGGCGGGTCACACTTACAAGAATTGCTATGTGTTAGTAAAGATCTTGACGAAAAACGATAACCAAAAGAACTATTGGGATATGAGTTATTCTAGATAATAATATTTGGTCAAGATCTGTCTTGCTTTCGTGAAGGAATTCTTGGTTGCCCCACGATAGCACTTATTCTAAATCACTTAAGTATCGTTGCAAATAAATGAAGATTTATTGGGTACTTTTTTAGTTTTGCTAAAATAGATTTAGATGCATATTTAATTGAACTTTTTTAAAATGTTTCTGTAATGTCGAATTCGATTATACAGCTACTTACTTCTGATAAATTTAACGGAGAGGGTTACTTCAATTGGAAATCAAATATCAATATAGAATTAGTAGTAGGTGACTTGAGGTTTGTGTTAATGGAGGAGTGTCCTCCAGTTCCAAGTTCAACAACGACCCAAAATTTTTGGGATGTTTATGATAGGTGAACGAAAAAGCCCAGTCCTATATTTTGGCGAGTATATCTGATGTACTCAACAAGAAACATGAGGTCATGCCCATAGCTCGTGAGATCATGGCATCATTATAGGAGATGTTCGGGCAACCGTCATTATCTTTTAAATGTGAAGCCATTAAATATGTGTATGTGACACGTATAAAGGATGGGACCAACGTGAGAGAACATGTTCTTGACATGATGGTCCATTTTAACATCGTAGAGGCTCACGACGCTGTGATAGACGAAACAAGTCAAGTGAGCATGATATTGGAATCTCTTCCTGAGAGCTATCTGCCGTTCAGGACAAATGCTGTCATGAACAAAATCACTTATAACTTAACAATGTTGTTGAATGAATTGCAAACTTATCAATCGATGATGAAACTCAAGGAAAAGGAAATAAATGTTATTTCTAAATTGAAAAAGCTTTAGAAAGGGCTACGTCTGGTACGAAACCCGTTGATGATAAGAAAGCTGGTCCTTCTTCTTCTTCTAAAGATAAAATCGTACAGATGAAAAAGAAAGGAAAAGGGAAAAAGAAAACCGTTGCGAAGAAAAACAAAAACAAAACTCCCAAGGAAAAATGTTTCCATTGTGGAGAGGTTGGGCATTGGAATCATAATTACCTAAAATATCTGGTTGAAAAGAAAGCAGAAAAGAATACACAAGGTAAATATGACTTACTAGTTGTTGAAATATGTATAGTGGAAAATTCTCACCTTTTCTGGATATTAGATTCAGGCACCGCAAATCATGTTTGTACTTTTCTACAAGGAAACTAGTTCTTGGAGAAGACTTTCTGAATAGGAGATGACTTTCAGGGTGGGCACAGGTGAAGTCATTTCAGCTAAAGTAGTGGGAGATGTGAAGTTGTTTTTGGAGATTCTTTTATCTTACTCAAGAATGTGTTCTTTTACCTAAGATGAAAAGAAATCTGATCTCCATTTCTTGTCTTTTAGTGAATATGTACAGTGTATCTTTTGAATATAATGAAGTGTTTGTTTATTCAAGAGGTGTTGATATTTGTTCTGCTAGACTTGCAAATAACTTATACATATTACAACCAACGGAAGCAAAAGCTATTTTAAATATAAAGATGTTTAAAATAGCTAAAACTCATAATAAAAAACGGAAAATTTCTCCTAACGCCTATCTTTGACACCTCAGGCTTGGTCACATTAATCTCAATAGGATTGAGAGATTGGTAAAAAACGGTCATCTAAATCAGTTAGAAGATAATTCCCTATCCCTATGTAAATCATGTCTTTAGGGAAAAATGACGAAAAGATCTTTTTCTGACAAAGGTCTTTGTGCCAAAGAACCTCTTGAACTTATACATTCAAACCATTGGTGTCCGATGAATGTTAAAGCTCGAGGAGGATATCAGTAGTTCGTCAGTTTTATTGACGATTACTTTCGATATGGCTATATTTATTTAATCAGTCACATGTCTGAAACTCTTGAAAAGTTCAAAGAATTTAAGGCTGAGACTGAAAATCAGTTAAGTAAAAGAATTAAAACACTTCGATCTGATCGAGGTGGTGAGTATTTACATTTCTAGAACTATCTAGTAGAACATGGAATTCAATCCCAACTCACAGTACCTGGAACACCCCAACAAAACGGTGTTGCAGAAAGGAGAAATTGAACCTTGTTGGACATGGTTCGGTCTATGATGAGTTATGGTTAATTACCTCAATCCTTTTGGGGATATGCAGTACAAACTGCAGTTTATATTCTAAACGTTGTTCCATCAAAAAATGTTTCAGAAACACCATATCAATTGTGGAAAGGAGGAAAAGCAAGTTTACGTCATTTTCGCATTTGGGGTTGTCCAGAACACGTGTTTGTACAGAATCGTAAAAAATTGGAAACACGTTCGAAATTATGCCTATTTATAGGATATCCCTTGGAAACAAAAGGATGATACTTTTATGATCCCAAGAAGATAAAGTGTTTGTATCGACAAATGAAACTTTTTTGGAAGAGGATCATATTGAGAATCATCTACCTCGCAGTAAAATAATATTGTAAGAACTGTCTAAAGATACTACAGATAAATCAACAAGAGTTGTTGATCAAGTTGGTCCATCAACAACAGTTGTTATCCCGTCACGTCCATCCCAAGAGTTGGGGATGCCTCGTCGTAGTGGGAGGGTTATTCAAAAACCTGAATGCTACATGGATTTAACAAATCTCAAAACATCATACACAATGATGGTTTAGAGGATCCATTAACCTTTAAGAAGGCAATGGAAGATGTTGACAGGGAACAATGGATAAAAGCCATGGACGATGAAATGGAGTCTATGTACTTTAACTCAGTCTTGGAACTTGTAGATCAACCACAAGGTGTTACATCTATAGGTTGTAAATGGATCTAGAAGAGAAAACGAGACCAAACTAGCAAGGTATAGACCTATAAAGCCAAGCTCGTGGCAAAGGATTTTATCCAAAGAGAAGGAGTTGATTATGAAGAAACTTTTTCTCCTATTGCCATGATTAAATCAATAAGAATACTTCTTGCCATTGTCACATATTATGACTATAAAATTTGGCAAATGGATGTCAAGACAGCTTTTTTGAATGGCTATCTTGATGAATGTATTTTTATGTCTCAACTATAGGGGATTGTTGAAACAGGACAGGAACAGAAAGTCTGTAAGCTTAATTGATCCATTTATGGATTGAAACGAGCGTCCAGATCCTGGAATATAAGATTTGACACTGCGATAAAATTTTATGGCATTGAACAGAATGTTGACAAACCTTGTGTATACAAGAAGATAGTAAACAAAACTGTAGCATTCTTAGTTCTGTATGTTGATGATATATTGCTCATTGGGAATGAGACAAGCTTTCTTGCTGACGTAAAGAGATGGTTAGCATCATAGTTCCAAATGCAAGATTTGGGTGATGCTCAGTATGTTCTAGGAATACAGATCTTTCGAGACTGAAAGAATAGAACATTAGCACTGTCTTAGGCATCTTATATTGACAAGATGTTGTCAAGGTATAATATGCAAAACTCCAAGAAAGGTTTATTACCTTTCAGGCATGGAATTCATTTGTCGAAGGAACAATGTCCTAAGACACCTCAAGAAGTTGAGGAGATGAACAGAATTCCATATGCTTTTGCAGCTGGGAGTTTGATGTACGCTATGTTGTGTACACGTCCTGACATATGTTTTGTAGTTGGAATCGTCAGCAGGTTCCAATCTAATCCTGGACGCGGTCATTGGACCGCTGAAAAAAATATCCTCAAGTATCTTAGGGGAACTAGGGACAATATGCTTGTGTATGGACCTAAGGATTTGATCCTTATGGGATACACTGATTCTGATTTTCAGACTGACGTAGATTCTAGGAAATCTACTTCAGGATCAGTTTTCACTCTTATAGAAGGAGCTATAGTTTGAAGAAGCATCAAGCAAAGTATTATCGCTGACTCCACCATGTAAGCAGAATACGTGGCTACATGCGAAGCTGCTAATGAAGCAGTATGGCTACGCAAATTCTTAGTTGATTTGGAATTCGTTCCAAATATGCACCTACCTATCACACTGTATTGTGACAACAGTGGTGCTGTTGCTAACTCAAAGGAACCCAGGAGTCACAAGTGTGGTAAACACATTGAACGAAAGTACCATCTCATCCGGGAGATTGTATACAAAGGAGATGTGCTCGTCACAAAGATAGCCTCTGAAGACAACCTTGCTGATCCATTCACCAAGGACCTTTCGGCTAAATTTTTTGACGGCCACCTAGTGGGACTAGGACTCTGAGTAGTGTAATCTAGGGCAAGTGGGAGAATGTCTATGGTATAATAGATGCCCTAGTTTATTGTATTTTTCCCATTATGTATCTCAACATTATATTGTATATATTTGTTCTAATTGGAGTTTTAGTCCAAGTGGGAGATTATTGGGAATGTCTTAGAACTCACAGTTCGTGTTAAACATTCTATTTTATCGATAACATTGACATGTTGATTTTGCATCTTATTATGAAAATCCAATAAACGCATCCTTGGCTATAGTCTAAATGCTGTAACTTTATGTAGTGACATAAACAGGATCAACTTAACAGTATAAGTATATGGATGAAATTGGGTAACTTATCCTGGTCACACTATTAGATGCAGCCCACTCTGTAGTTGTTACAAGAAGTTGTCAGGTGCTATAAACGATGTGATCCACAAATCGTTCACGTTGAAACATAAGAGTCGGGGCATCCTATGAAATGAGTTTGCATATAGACTGGACCACGAAAATTATCCTTTGATCTGCAAACAGTGAGAGTAGTCCAACAACACTGCTTAATAAGCTTAGCATTTTGGGGTAGCTTGAGAAATTAATTTGAAACGTTCAAATTAAACGGAATAAGAGAATAAATATTTAAATATGATTTAAATATATAAAAATGATTATGTGCAAAAATTAATTTAATATTTGATTTAAATTAATTTATGAAATGAATTTAAGACAATAAAATTATGAATTAAAATGATTTAATAGCATTTTTTGTTTTAAAAAAGAAAATGGAAAATCATTTGCATGTTGCATAAAAATGGAAAATGGGTATTTTCCATTACCATCATCTTTATGCTCACACAAAAAGCATTATCTTCTCTACTTTGATTTTCCAAGCATGAGCTGCAAACCATGCACTTCATCACTTTGCATGTTCATCATATATATATATATATAAAGAAGATTGGAGTTGTTGGAGAAGGAATAATACAGAATTTCGAGAGAAATTTTTCTGAAGAAGAAGTTGTCTTCTTCAGTCAAGCTGCTGTGAGTTTCTCTTGTTTCTTCACATCTTCAAGTTGTTCTTGAGTCCCATAACTTTGCCTAAAGCTCCAAGAGCATAGTAGGGAAGGGTTTGAGGTGGTTCACATTGATAACAAGTGAAGACAGCAGCTGAACATGCGTTTTCTTGGAGAGTTTATCAAGGGTATATTCATAAAACCCATTTTTTTAGAAGAGCATGCTTTAGTTTTTGCTAAAATTAGTGAATTAGAAAGATTATGGATCCTTGATACTTTCGCTGCATGTTGTTTTACTTTTTTACAAATTGACAAGAGGAAGTTCGATTATATATGATATAATTGACTAAATGTATGAGATGCATTATTTTGGAGGAAATTAGATATAAATATGTTTTATATCAAGTTGAGGAGAAATTACTATAGTAGATATGTGATATCAAACTATAGGGTAAGAATATAATATGATCATATTAATTAATTATTAAATTGGTTAATTATTTGATAATTGGCCAAAAACCTCTCCTCGGACGTGCGTTAGTGGGACAATTTGAAAATTTGAAAATTTGTTTCATTTTGCAAAAAGTTTGAAAATTTGCAATCGTTGTGAAAACGTAATGATCGCCTAGTTTGAGAGCCTATACGATAGTTGTTCATCGTCTAAACGATCACACACCAACGCCTAAATGATCGCACGTCTATTGTTCGTGACTGTTCGTGTAGACAATCGTGCTGCTGCAGCTGACTTTTTTTCTTGGCGATAGAGTTTGTGTAGAGGTTTTTTCGCTGCGTCTGAGTTCAATATTTGAAGAGGGTCTTTAACTGGTATGGTAACTATTTCCTTTTTATTTTATTGTTCGAAACATGCCTTTAATTAGTGTTTATTTACATAACTATATGTTAGAATGTGTGTATTGTATTTTCAGTCACAATGAAATTGGAAAGATTTGAACGCACTCATGGATGCTCTTCATTAAGAGTTCCTTCAATTGGTATCAGAGATAGGTTCTGATACTCCAATTTCATTGTTGTAACAAATTAAATATACGTTTTTGATGGGTGCATATCTTCTCTGTTTAATCATTAAATTGTCGTGTATGTGCGGATTAATGGATGTTTTCATGGATGTTAGCCTCGGTTTGATTTAATTCTTTTAAATTTTCAGTTGTTTGTAAAGGCCCTTATGTTTTTGAGCAGTAATAATCGTGATCGAGTCTGTAATTCAAATTTTGTTTGAGTATTGAGTCGTTCGCGAAGAAGATTGGAGCAAGGGTTGCAGTTCTTCAAGAAAGGAGACGATCAAGGGTTGATCGGGTCGTGTAGACGATGGGAAACGATCACTGAGTATCAGGTCGTGTTAATGATGGGATGCTCACGTATCGTTTAATACACGTGCACTAGACGATCGTTTAGCTCAGAAGGCTTCATCGCTTAGTAACTGACTAAACAATCACTTAGTAACGTAAGGTAAATTATTTACCTGTCGCTGCGTTAAGTGGTCTCCTAGACGATCAGGCTTCACAGCCTCGTTGTTGTCTAAACGATCGTTTAGCTTTTGCACCTATTGTCTAATGTGCAGCTGGCGATCGTCTACCTTTGTCGTTTACTACACGATGGAGTCCTCCTGGTGGTTCAAGACCCGATTTGCTCGATGAAAAATGTAATAGATAGGGTTATTTCATTCCGATTTTTTGTAAAGGCTCATCCCGGTCCATTAATCCTTAGTTTATTACATGCGATGTATGGTTTTTATATGTGATATGGTATGCATATATAGTAAATCCCATCTTAGGTTATGCATTGTTCATGCATCATCCCTTTATTGTAAATGTTATAATTTAGAGAAACTTGATTTAAGTATGTAAGTGCATGCTTATGCATCATATAATATAAGAGTTAGATTTATGCATGCATAAAAAGCATTAACATGCATCATGGTTATATTATAATTGTTATAGTATAAGGGTGAATGATAGCATGTTTGCTTGGTTATTACGCGTTATATAAAAGTTATGTATAGTAATGACTGGATTGCATGAAGCATGACACATAGGTTACTTTATAATTGTTATAAACACCTTGTTGTGCGCAATGGTTTTTTAGTTGTTTCTTTGTAAAAGTTAAAGAGAAATTAGAACTAAAAGAAATAAGAAAGACATGCATGCTCAATTAGGTTTAATTCATGGTTTCAAAATGTTTAAAACTTAGATCACATTAACCTAAGATCAAGATTCTAATATGATTAGCAACCATAAGGCTTTAATCTTTTAATCAGTTTAATAAGATTAAATTGGCTAATAAAAGTTTAAAGTATAGCAAATCTATCTATAAGGGACCTTTTGTCTAAGGCAGGTTCTGTCTAGCTGGGGTATTTAAGTTGACGAAAACGTAACACATCCCTATCTGGGAACTTCCTTGGAAAGGTGAATTAGATAGATTTGATGCAGCATGCAAGTTAAGGACAGTCCATTAAAGTGTTTAAATGTGATTACTTGAACTTTTTCATATTTCATAGACAAATGTGACACTACACGATAGTTCACTCAGTTGGTCGTAGGTAAATGACCGTGGAGCATTTGCTATACATTCGCGGAGCATTTGCTAAATGATTGGGCATTCGTTTATAAGATAGACCTTTGTCATCTCCTACTTGTTTAATGGTTTACACAATTGTGATTCCTCCGGTCTCTTCCTCTAACCAAGTCCATATAGAGTCCAGACTTCTGGATTCTGTCACTGAGAATACCAAGGTAGTCATTGTGGTGGTGTCTTACTCAACTCGACTGAGGTCGAGGTTTTGGAGGCCGTTCATTGAGTTCGTTGTTGCTGTTTGATCATGTTGTGTTGCGGTCGCTGTGTTTGAGCGTTCGTGTGTTGCAATCTTGGAAATTGAATGAGCGCTCGTGATCAAGGGAGTTTGAAGATGAGTCTTCAAAGGTATGTTTAATCTTTCCCTTAATTATCTGATAAAGCATGTTGTAATTTCGTATTGTGCACTGCTCATGGAAATTGAATGAGCGCTGCTCATTACACTTACGAATAGAATTTGGAACGATCATTCCACTGCTCATGGAAATCCTCATGTAAGATTTCCTTCACATACAAGTTTTTTTCCAGTTTTGCTGAACAAATCTCAACACCATCTTTATGAATAAACACTTTATTCAAATAAAAATGAAAAGTATATTAACATTGTATCAGACACTTTATAGAAATCCAGATTCGCTTTAACTCGGGAACTACATAAACATCATTCAAAATGATAAACATCATTTTTAAAGTCAACTGGAGTCCTTCCACTGCCACAACTGAGACAATGTGCCCGATGCCTACTCGCATCGTCATCTAATCCCCTCAAAAGAAGAACAAACATGATTGGTGGCCCTAGAGTCAATATCCAGGAAGAATCATCATTTTTCACTAAACAAGTTTCCAAAACTAGTAAATCATATTTATCTTGTTCCGCTTCTAGTGCCCAACCTGGTTGCAATGGAAACACTTTCCTTTGTTAACCGACGCTAGTTGCCTACCCTACTGGGAGACAGGCTATGGGTTAGCAGGTGCCTTCCTCTTCCCATTACCACGCTTCTTCTTCTTCAACTTGGTAGTGTTAGAAGTAGAAGGTGCAAACTTAGTCTCTGAGGTTGAACCTCGATGGAACTTCTTTGAAGATGAAGCAACATTTGCCTCACCTACCTTCTTCTCCTTACTTTTTAGCAAGGATTGGAATGTCTGCAACTCGTTGAGGAGAGTGGTAAGGGTATAGTCAACTTTGTTCAGTATAGCATTACTGATAAAGTGCAGGAAGCTATTTGGAAACGAGTGCAGAATGATGCTAACCTCGCTGCCTTCATCGATGCGTGACCCATTCATCACTGCCACATTGAAATGGACCATCATGTTCAGCACAGGTTAACGAACAGAGGTGCCTTCCTCCATTTTGGAGTTGAAGATACATTTAAGAGCTTCATGCTTGAGCCGTCCAGACGATTGTCTGAACATTCCCAATTGGGACTCCATGATCTCACGCGCTAAGACCATAAGCTCATTCTTCTTGGCCAAAAAGTCATTATGACTAGCCAAGATATAAGCTCGGGCCTCCTCATTCGCCCATATCCAACGCTCATAAGCCTTCTGAACCTTTCGTGTGGAGTTCTGAGGTGGAATAGGAGGACACTCCTCAATAAGGATAAACCTCAAGTCATCGATGATCAATATAGTAGTGATCGTGTGTTTTCAACTAGCGTAGTTCTCGCCAGTCAGCTTGTCAGCGCTAAATAAAGCTAATGTGGTGGTAGCCATTCTAACGTTGCTGAAAATAGAAAAAATTTAATGAGTCTACGCAATACCACTTTTAACAAAAATTTTAGTTTTAGTAAAATAGTTTCCATGTACCCTAAGTGAAAAGACATCTATTTCCCAATGATACCCCAGCGAGGCAGGACAAACGTCACCGGTGCGGTGATAAGATGCCTTTTCACTAGGATGAGACAGTCTCAACCATTAGGAAAAAAAAAACTCTTGTAACTGACCCTAACAGTCACCATTTGCCGGTCCAGAACTGTTAAACTTTAACAATTCAGCGTAAGTGTAATGTTGACATGCAGAAATGCACGTCATCTTAGGCCTTTTATTTAGAATTATGAGAGTTATTAAGTAAAATATGCGGCGATTATATTAGGAATTCATGAGAGAATGAGTTTGCGTCCATCGACATTAAGAATCTCAGCTAACCCACTATTATGCGTTATTATGCGTTCAATTGTCTATCTTTGTACCTAATGCAGGATGCAGGCGCATACGCGGAAGTCAGGCTATCGTAAAGACGACCGCATGCGGAGAGTTTCTCCATCGTAAAGGCGAACGCATATGTTCGACGCATGGATGTTGCGGCCATCAACCGCATACATCCATCGCATAGATGTTTTGGTTGTCAAGCGATTGCGGTCATCGTTGAGAAGTTTCGGTCATCAAGCGAATGCAGTCATCGCAGGGACATTGTGGTCATCGAACGAATGTGGTCATCGTAAGGAAATTACGGCTACATGATGATAACCATACTAGAGGGATGAATGTAAGGTTGGTGACATGGAACATGAACGCATATCTTGGGAGTACCAAAAGATGATGTTGACATTTCACCTACCACGTCGTTGGTAGCAGAGATTGTAAAAAGGACCATCACGCCGCATATGTCAAAATCAGAGCAGGTCCATAAATGTTGTCGACAATCAAGCTCTATAAATAGAAGTTGTTGAGCAAAATTTAATTTTATCCAAGGTTTTTCGCCTGAGGCTCGCCTTAGGGCCAATCCTTGTGATCCAGACGAACGCGTGAGAAGAAGGCTTGAAAGTTTTTCATCTTCTTTATCCATTCTGAGTGATGACCGGAGCCTTCGCCAGAGTTAGAGCTCGAGTGAATCAGCTCCACCGCCCATCCATGGCACCACCGGCAGCCTTGACACATCTGCTAGAAGCAAGACATTGCTTCCAGCTGGTCATTTCATTTTCTCTTCTGTTCTTATATTGTATTGTATTACATTTTGGCTTAAGAAATTAATACATTTTGTGAACAATGCAGTTCTATAATTTCCTTCGACTCCATCTCCATCTTCATTACTTAACATCTTTAACGTTCATTGCATCACTTAGTGAGATTGCTAGAGTATCACATACTTAGTCATGTGGCGTAAGAATATGAAGAAATTAATACATTTTGTGAACAATGCATTTATTTTCTTATAGGAATATGATTGGTTATATCCGATGGACATAAAAATATATCTGTGGTAAGAGTTAACGGATGGTGGATCTCGTGGCTAAAGAGTTTAGTCAGCTATTCACCTACCGTTGGAGATTCGAGCCATAGGTCCATAAGGTCCCCTTTGTAGCTTGGATTCAAGTTGAGAATAAGTTTTTGGGTCAGTTTGAAATGTTCAAATTGACAAAAGGGAGTTCGATTATATATGATATAATTGAGCTGGTTAATTATATATGATATGATTGACTTTATGTCTGAGATACATTTATTGGAGAAAATTAGATATAAATATGATTTATATCTTGTGGAGAATAAAACATTATGGTTGATATATGATATTTAACTATAGGTAAATGAATATAATATGATTATATTAAGTATTTATTTTTGGAATTTGGCTAAGAATTCAACCATTATATTTAAGAATTATGTGGGCTAATCAGTAGAATATGCGTTGATAATACTAAGAATTCATGTGAAAAGTGAGCCTGCATCGATCAGCACTGAAAATCTCAGTTAACCCAATATTATGCGTTATTCCGCGTCAACATGTCTATTTTTGTAGCTATCGCAGGAGTAGATCGCATGCGTTCATCGCATGGATGTGGCAGCTACAGAGTAAATACCATGATAGAAGGGTGATCGTAAGGTTGGTGGAATGCGATGGGACTTCGGAAAACAAGCATGAATGCATATGGGAGTATAAAAAAGATGATGTTGATATTTCACCTACCGCGTCGAAAGTGACTGCGATTCAAAGTGGGACCATCAATGCTATCGACATTTGAGCTCTATAAATAGAGTCATAGAGCCTAAATTCAAGGCATTCAAGCTGTTGCCTAAAGGCAGATCCTTGTGATCACAGATGAGGCAAATCTTTCAACCCATTCCGAGTGATGACCAGAGCTTTGCCGGAGATAGATCTCGAGAGAGACTATTCCACCGCCCATCCATGGCACCACCGACAGCCTTGACACACATCTGATGGAAGTAAGAGATTGCCTACATCTAGCCCTCCACCTCTTTTCTTATCTTATTATTGTATTACATTTTGCCATGCAGCAAACCACCACCTTTTTTCTTATCTCTGTATTATATTACATTTTGGCATCTAGCCCTCCAACTTTTTTCTTATCCATGGCACCAATTGTAGCGTTGACACATATCAATGCATCTCTTTATTTCCTTCGACACCATCTTTATTATCTTTTTTTTTTTCATCCCTTACTTTCATTGCAACAAACTAAGTAAATATCACAATCGTCATTGCATACTCAATCATGCGGCATAGAGATATGAAGCATGTAGCAAATCACTGAGAGGTGTGCATTGCGGGAGTATAGTGAGTTAATCCTCTTTGCTTAGTGTTAGGCTGTAGCAACGCTTGTCTATGAGCTATTGCAATGCTTGTCTATGAGCTAATTAGCCGCGACTAACAGACCGAGAGGGTAAGTAGTGGAACTCACAAGCAAAGTAAGCAGTGTTCCTAAAGATAGGAATATTCTTATGCTTAATGCAACCATGCGTTATAGAGATATAAGCATGTGGCTGACCACCGAGAGGTGTGCTACGCATTATTGTGGCAAGCTAGAATTACCCTTGCGACCAAGCTTAAGTTTGTGGTGAATTTATCCCTGGTGACGGAAAATTATAAGTCAAATTATTTAACAACTAAAATCCCTTGGACGCGCCATGCGATGCATGTTTTTAAGATATGCGTTAATAGTCATGCGTTGATGGTCATGCGTTGACCATACGTCCTGGCACAAGTTTTCTTGCGCTCACACCAAGTATAACGCGAACACAAGTTTCTCGGGTGATCTGAGGTCGAACTCAGGGACTTGTAGCAAAATGAATGTGGTAATGTTCATGCGGCGGTTTAAATAAAAGAATGTTGGAGGGGTTGCTAAGTTAATCCAACTCCTACTCCTAACTAATAGAACACGCAATGAGAATATGCATGAGAGTTAGAGACACGACAACTCCTGACATGAAACAAATGAATGGGAAAATAGATAAAATGCGGAGATGTTTTCATTGCAATAATTAAGAGTGATCGCAAGAGAAACCTTAGTCAACGCAAGCCATGCAATCATGTCACACACACGTGAACCTAACTCTAGGACGTATGCGGTGTATCTACGATAGTGTCGAGAAGCTTATGCCAGCCTAAACCCTATAACCCGCTTACGTGCTTCCGCCACATGAGCGTGCTAGCAGCATACCACCTTATCCTACTTCCTGGATGCATGCAATATCCTATCTGTAGGGCGCATATGCTGTGTGATAGCAAACCGAGCTTATCCCTAAGTTCCCCATTCTTGCTTATGCAAACCTAATCTAGTCCTTCCGAGCATCTATTCTAACCTAGATCTTTCGAGTCAGGTTCTTTCTTTAGACTCTCTCCCGAGTAGCTCTAAAGGTGTAATGGATGCATACACAAGACAAGGTAACCGCATGAACTTAGCTAACGTAAAATTATTCCTATTCCTAGTGAACAACGCGTACATTGCTTAATGCGACCAACCTTACCTCCCGGGCAGTTAGTTGTTGCTGACTCTACTCATGGACAAGCGTGCTACAGCTTCACACTAAGCAAATAAGGTTACTCACACACTCACGCAACGCACACCTCTTGGTGGGCTCAACATGCTTCATATCCCTAATCCACATGACTAAGTATGCGATACCCAAGCAATCTTACTAAGTGTTGCAATAATGAAAGTAAGGATGCTAAGCAAAGATGATGGAGATGGAATCGAAGGAACACAGAAATACATTGAAAACAAATTGTATTATTTTCTTAATCACAAAATGTTACAATACCATATAAGAAAAGAAAGGAAATGGAATGACCGGCTGGAAGTAAAGACTTGCTTCCAGCGGAGGTGCGTCAAGGCTATCGGTGGTGCCATGGATGGGCAGTAGAGCTGACTCTCTCGAGATCTAGCTTTGGTCGAAGGCTCCGATCGTCACTCGAAATGGATGAAGGAGGTGCAGAACTCTCAAGCATTTTCTCACGCATTTTGTTTGGATCACAAGGATCCGCCCTAGGTGAACCTCAGGCGAAAAGCTTGGATTCATCCTTGGACGAAAACCCTGGATAACTTGAATTTCTGCTCCTCGACTTCTATTTATAGAGCTTGGATCGCCGACAACATTAATGGACTTGTCTGAGTCTGACATTCGGTGCGTTAGTCCTTTTTTGAACCTCTGCCGCTAACGGCGTGGTAGGTGAAATGTCAACACCAGTTTTTGATTTTCTCAAGGTAGATGCGTTGATGCGTTAATTCCACCAACCTTGCGTTGATCCCATTAATCTGTGTTATCATGTAGCCGCAATCGTATAGTGGTTGCATTCGCTTAATACCGCAACTTCTACGCGATGGCCGCAATCGCTTGACGATCGTAACTCCTATGTGATGGACGCATACGGCTGATTACCGCAACATCCATGCATTGATTGACACGTTCGCCTTTGCGATGGAGAGTTTGTCTGCATACGGTCGTCTATGTGGTGGTCCAGTTTTCGCATTTGCTTCCATTTCCTATATTAGTTACAAAAATAGAACATTGAACGCATAATATCACATAATAACGGGTTAGCCGAGGTTCATCATGCTGATCGATGCAAACTCATTTTCTCATGAATTCCTAACGCAATTGCCGCATATTCTTCTTAACAACTTTCATAATTCTAAGTAAAAGGCCTAAGATGACATGCATTTCTGCATGTCATCACACCCCCAAACTTAAAATCACGCTTGTCCTCAAGCATGCATTATACTCAAGAAATTCTAACTCACCTTCATGCTTTCCTTTGCGAAGACCAGCTTCTCAGAATATAATCTACACACGCCTCTGACCATCATCGCAATGCTCTCCTCCACTTTGGTTGCTTCTTCAAAAGAATCTTTTCTAAGTTTAAATCTGGCAAGCCTTTGCTCAAAAAATTTTTATTCATTCACTACAATGTTGCATTTAGCTTTTGAGAATGCGTTCGTCAAAATAATTCAAAACTTTGCGATGACTTATTCAAATGCGGCGTTGAACCATGTTATGCCCTTCGTTTTGGCTTACCGCCATGTGTGTCATGCGGACATCACACTTCGGTTACGTTCCATATTCAACTTAACTCTCTTCCGTCTTGATTGGGCTTGCACCCGACAGAGGAGTTGCACTAATGCTCTGATCCTGGCGACTTGCCTTCGTTTTGGCTTGCCCCCACGTGTGTCATGCAGAAATCCAACTTTGAGTAAGTGCCTTTCACAGCTTAACTCTTATCAACATGGGTTTCCCCATTACGTTAACAGTGGAGTTATTATTCTCAAAAACTCGCTTCATTTTTTTCTTGTTTTTAATGATCGCAATACAATGAACGCAATTCTTCGAGACCGCTGCCACCCCTAAACTTAGAGGTTGGCAGCGTTCTCACAGCTAAAAGCAAAATTACAAGAATGCGATGATAATATTTGAACAAAGGTTTGCACAAAATAAAACTTAAGACTTCCAAAATTTGAAGAAGCTACTAAAAGTAAAGAGCGCCTTGCGTTGATTACTTAGAAGATGCGGTGAACTATACGTACCATCATAGAAACATCGCAAAACAACGCAATCGGGAAAGAAAGAATTTCAAAAGGATAAGGCATACAAGATAATAGGAAAAGACCTTAGGTGAAACAACGCATGTGATCATGCGTTGGAATTCACGCGTTGAAGCCATGCATTGAAGCGTGAAAGGAATTCTTCCATTGAACTACGAACCGAGGAGACTTGTTGTTGCACCTACAAGAGCAAACATACCCCAAACCAGGGAAGCAGCCATATATCCAAAATATTAATGAAAATAAAAATAATCTATACTAAGAAAGCAAAGTGAAGATAGAGTAGAAAACGTCCCTGGAAAAATAGGAATGTTGTCATCGCAAGGAGTCTTCCATGCAGAAGATGGCTCTCAACTTCTTGGGTCAAGTTGCCTTGTCCATTGGAACTTCCGACAATTGTTGGGCTCATGTTGGCCACCATGTGCTTAGAATTACCTTCAACTCTTCTACGACTGATTTCCGTTCTACCTTGGGGTCAATACTGGCTTTCAGCACCTCGCCTACACTCCAATATTTTTTGCAACCTGGTCGCAAAAGCTGCAATACTCCCGATAAAAAGTTTTCTTGCAGAGACACAAAACTTAACAAACAATTAACTGCCAAGTCCCCGGCAACGGTTTCAAAAACTTGATGCATTATTTTATGATGTGGAAATATGGATGAAATGCGAAGGTGTAAAATGCATTGAGCACTTAAGTTTCCTCAGTGGAATCCAAGTGTAAACTCCACTGAGTTTCCTGGTAAGTCCAGGCTCGAACTCAGGGAATTGTGAAAACAGGCTGCGTTGGTAATTTTCGGGAAAACTTTGCGGTAACCAAATAAATCGATAGTTGTTGAGGTTGTTGTTTGCAGTGATGAAAAAATAAATAAGTGCGGCAGAGTTTGAAAAGAGTTGAATAAATGGAAGATGCGATTAGTATGCGGTGAACAGGTTGAGAAAAGTTTCGGCTAACACTTCCTAGGATGCGTTCATGGTATGCGATTATGCAACATGCATACAACAGTAAACCACCTCACGGTGTGAATGCCACAGCTTCTAAGGCTAGAACGCATGCGATATATGCGATAAGTCTACAGGGCCTATACATAAGCCTCTATTCCTATTTATGCGATGACAAAATGACATCCACACAAATATGCGACCGCATAATATCTTACCTATCTCTAGGGTGCATGTGATGCAGTGTTGAGAAACAAATCTTATCTCTAAGTCTCTTTCTCTTGTTTATGAAGTTCTAATCTCGCTCTCTCGAGTCATTAGGTTCTTTCTTTAGACTCTCTCTCGAGTAGCTCTAAAGGGGTGTTGGGCACAACATAAAACAAGACAATCGCATGCATTGACGATCCTAGGTCATGTTAGCTTAGTTCTTCTCAACCCATTCGACTAGTTTAACTACTCATGCATATTAAAATAGTGAACAGATATAGAATAAGAACTTCCATTGTATAAATATAAAGATGAAGTACAAAATAACAGTGCAAGGATAGAATAAAGAGCCCGGTAGCAATCTCTTGCTTCCTAGGCTTTTACACTATCTTTCTACTCGTGTTCAAAAGATAATCTCGCTCTCGCGAGAATCGGCCCACTCTCCGATTTCACGCCTCAAGGTTCTCTCTAGAGTTTCTCTAAGTGATCTTCAGCGTCTTTACTCTTCTCTTGCTCTGCCTTAAAATAAAAAGGAAGAAATATGGACAAAGACGTGTTGAGCTTATGAATTCGTGGAAATGGTTAACCCCTTTTCTGAAGGATGAATCTGGTATTTATAGAGCTTTGGGGTGAAGGCGGCTTCTCTCTTATGATTGCTCGGATGGGAAGGCTTTAATTCCCTGACTGATGCTCGAATACTTTCCATTGAAAAGTTGAATGTACTTGTTATCGTTAGCGGTTGTCAGCTTAATTCAGATTCGACCGTCATCATCTTTCTGTCCCATCGCGATTAATTGTGCCTTTCACCCAGATGCGCCCATCAAGTTGCACTGACCAAGTTGCGACAATTCTTCTTTAGCAAATTTTTGCGAACACAATCACCGCAAAGCCTTGCGGTAATGCTGCGTTCGACTAATGATTTCCTATGATCGCAATTTCCGCCTTGAGTTAATACATATTCTGCATAAAAACTAAAAGATCAACTGTTTCTATGCGATGAATGCATGCAACTGCAATATTATGAATTTGATTCTTTTTGGATTCAATCTAATATATTTTATCAACGCAAGCTAGTATTGTTTAAGAACTTAGCACTATGATAACGTTCATTTCTGCCCATTATCAATCCCTTCCACCATTCTATTTATTTTTCCATGCATCTTATTACGCGTTAATAGTTGTCGCGTCTCTACCAATTCTCATAGTCTTACTTCCATTGCTCAATTAGTTTAGTTAGGAGTAGGAGTAACACATAGTCTTATAACTTCTTTTTTTCTTTTATTCATCGCCTCAAACGCATTGCTTCGCAACATTTAGTTACAAGTCCCTGAGTTTGACCTCGAATCACCCCGAGAAACTTGCGATCTCGTTATATTTGGCGAGAAAGCAAGAAAACTTAAGATAGGAAAGAATTATCATCACATACATGATTAACGCATATTCTTCAGTTCAACGCATGATCATTGACACATGGAGATCAATGCATAGCATAAGACATGCATTACGCATTTTTCGTCCATCAAGTTTTTGTGCGACCATCAAATGCTAGAAGCTCTGATGGTCAGGACGAGTCTCTTGACCTAAGCAGTTGAGAGCAATCTCTTGCATGGAAGACTCCTTGCGGTAGCTTCACTCCAATTTATCCAGGGACGTCTTCTACTCTATCTTTACTTTGCTTTCAAAGTTAGCTTTAGTTTATTTATTTGATTATTTCATTTTGGATTTGTGGCTGCTTTCTTGGATGTGGTATGCGTTCGCTCCTTGTGGATACAATAATAATTCTCCCGTGTGCTTCAACGGAAGAATCCTCTCCATCGTTCAATGCATGGCTAATGACCGCATGAATTCTAAAGTATGGTCGCAATTGTTATTCTACTCGTAGGTTATTTTCTTGTTATCTTCTATGCATTATCCTTCTGAAATTCTCTTTTGTCCGCTTACCTAACTTTGCGTTGAAAGATTAGCACCCATGGCAATACTTATAATTCACTCGCACCTCTAACCTTGGTGGATATGCTCTCCTCAACTTTGTCTACTTCTTCAACTTTGGTTCAACAATTTGAATAAGGCACCTTGAGAAGTCTAAGTAGGGTAAAGGCGGCTGATTTTTTTTTTTAAAAGAAAATCTTTAGTTTATGCTTGAGGACAAGCATTGTTTTAAATTTGGGGGTGTGAAAACAGGTAGAAATACAAGTTATTACAGCTCAAATTAGTAAAACAGTGAGAGAAAACGATGATAAAATAGGCAATATCATGTCTGAGAGTCCGAAACTGAAAGGAATTGCGATCGCTAATGCTCATCGCATAAAAGAAGTTAATTTACCTATTTTGTGCAGGAACAATGCAATGACGCATATGAAATTGCAATCCAAGGGTACAATGCAACAGTGCGCTTAAAGTTGCGATCGTAAGACATGCGATCATGATAAATTTCTCAAAAAGTGATCGCATAAAGACCTCACATCAAGGTGACAACATAATAAATTATGATGCGAGGTAAAGCTGATAACGGTCAATTCCGAATTCAGTTGACAAGTCGTTAAAAGTGATACTGTAGCAAGTACATTAAACTTTGGGTGACTTTTAAACGGCGCAACATAGTTGGTAAATTAATGGCGCCCATCATTGCAATCATTAGTAAGAAAAGTTGCTTCACCTTGAAATCTATAAATACTGAATGCCATCAGAGAGAGAGGGATTCACGCACATACATATACATATTCATAGAGGGCGGAAAGAGCAAAGAGACGAGGCGAACCCAAGAGAAATCGCTTCTGAACAGATCGAGAGACTACCGGAATGCAATACAAAGGAGAGAAGGCCAACCCTTGCAAGAGCAAGAATCCACAACTAGAACAGAGTTGAAGTGATAAAGAGCAGTGTAAAAGGCCACGGGAAGCAAGACATTGCTTACCGGGCTTGTTATCTCTCAAATCCATTTGTTATTTTGTATTCAATACTTTATTTGCAGAAAATGGAAACTTCATTTTGATTTATATTCAATCTCTCCACACCATGCATGAGTAGCTAAATTTCTGAACGGGTTGAGAAGTACTTAGCTAATGTGACTTAAGATATGCATATTATGTGATCATCTTGTCTTATGTATGCATCATTCACAATTTAGACGTACTTGAAAGAGTAGTCTAAAGATAGAATCTAGGCTTGAGAGAGTCGGATTAGATCGCATAAGCAAGAGTAAAAACTTAGAAGTAAGTTCTATATGTTGTTTCCCATACACATCGCATGCGTCTTAGAAATAGGAAATGTGGCTTTTTGCATTGAGAAATGTACTACTAATATTTGTGTATAGCATGATCGCATAACTTGTACACAATCTTGGGAAATGTTAGCTAAATCCCTTCTCAACCCCTTTATCACATACTTGTTGTGACTCTACACTTTCATCACTCCGAATTTAACTCCGTCGCATAGGAAAATCTAAATCAAAACCCCCATTTACTTCTTTTTAACCATCGCAATAGAATCAAAGAGTCTGTCGCATATCTGTTAGTAGTCCCTGTTTCGACCCTGGACTTACCAGGAACCTAAGAAGGCTTATACTTGGGCTTTGTTAGGAAAACTTGTATGATCATCGCATAACACACATCATCGCATACTCACACCATCGCATCATAAATCTATGCATCACTAATTCCCGGGAACTTAGGAGTCACAAGCGCGGGAAGCATATAGAGTTGAAGTATCATCTCATCGGAGAGATTGTGCATCGAGGGGACGTGATGATCACACAGTTAGCTTCGGAGCCAACATTGCTGATTCGTTTACAAAGGCTCTCACGGCTAAGGTGTTTGAGGGTCACCTGCAGAGTATGGGTCTAGGGGACAAACCACGACTAGACTAGGGTAAGTGGGAGATTTGTACTGGACGCGTGTTATGCCCTAGTTTATTATTTGTGTACTTTGTATTTTGACTATATTGTACACCCCACTAGCTTCAGATTAAGCGAACGATTGTTGGGATTGATGTCCTAAATCTAGTAAGGTTCTATAGTTTGTAAATGTATTACAGAAATATATATGTAGTGCGAAGAGTGCAGCTGTGGGTCTTTAGTGGAGTGCCCGACATTTAACAGATGGTGAATAATTTAATTAAAGAGTTTAATTAATTATTCACGAGTGCAGCTGTAGGTCTATGAGATTCCCATTATAGCTCAACGAGATTTAATGAGGATCAAGTTTTGGATTAATTTGAATTGTTCAAATTAATTACGGGAATTAACTAGTGATATAATCAAGTTTATTTAATTATATATGATATAATTACTATAATCTATTTGATACATTGTAATATAAAGTATTTATGAGAGGAATTAAATATTTGAATATGATTCAAATGTTAACTAGATGAATTAGATTTATATAGTTAAAATTTAATGTAAATGTGATTTATATTAAATGCCATTAGTGGGAGAAAAGAAACTATAGGTTATATATTTTATATGATACAATATTAAACTATATGTTATATGTTGTATATGATATAACATATGATTAAATGAATATATAATAAATTGGTTATTATATATCTATTTTTTAATTATGAATTAAAATTATTTATTATTTATTAATTATTTTATTGTTAAATAATTTTATTATTTAATGTAAAAATTAATTAAGAGGAGGGAGTTACAATTCCCTCCCCATTTTTTCTCTCTCCACCACATACGTGGTTTAGTGGTAGAAGGGTCTTCACCTTCTTTCTAGAAAAACAAAGAAGATAGAGTGAGAAAGATAGAATAATAGAATTCAATAGAGATCCTTTTTCCCTATAAGGAAAAAAATTCTTTCTTCTTTTTTCCTCTTCCCAAAATCAATTAGAACCCACCACTCCTGGGTCCATCATCTAGAGGATACCGAGGTTTCCATGTGGTAGTGTCGTTAGGGATTCCAAGGTTTCACTAGTGAAGAAAAATCTTCAAAGGTAGGTTTTCCAGAAACCCTAACTTGCTTACGCTCAATGTCCCCTCACAGGGATTCCTTCAGGCAGTGTTTCTATTACATAAAGAAGCTGAGAAATGGTCGAAGATCATAGACACTAGAAGGGACCGATGACCTAGTTGGAGTTCAGAAATGTTTTTTAAGATAAATATTATCCTAGCTTCTTCAAAGAAGCCAATAGAGATGAGTTCCTAGAGTTAGTTCAGGGATCGATGATGGTCACTGAATATGAGCAGAAGTTCACACAATTGTCACAATGCTCTTCCGATCATTGCAGAAGAGCAAGTAGATGCAGAAGGTTAGAGAATGGCTCGAGAAAGAAAATCTGTATCCCAGTCACTTCTACAGCTAACTGGATGGATTTCACTCAACTAGTGGAGACAACCATTAGAGTTGAGAGGAGCCTAGCCGATGTTGACCAAGGGCGGAGAGGAAAATAAGAGCTACAGAGGGTTCTGGCAGAATCAAGAGGTAAGAGTTTTAGGCCTCCATTCTCTGGACAGTCAACTATGAAAGGACAGGGAGATGCGAGTCAGTATTCAACAAAGAAGGAAGAGATTGAGACCTATAGCTGGATCAGTTAATAGATTAGTAACAGGACCAACTGGTGAGTTTGTGGCTAGTACGAGTAGAAAGCTCTCTTGTGCGAACTGTGGTAAAAAACACTCATGGAAATGTTGTTGGGGATGATACCCTAAACTCTCGTTGGATCCTGTAGCTTGTAAACATCTGTATTCAACAAACGCTCTTGATGTAATAATATATAATATTTTCTTCACTATTATCTATGAAACATGGGATGTTTTATTTGCTTTACCATAAGCCAATAAACTAAGATCCTTGGTTGTCGTTGTAACTTAAGCATGTATGTGGAGACATACAGGTGGATCATGCCTTAAGATATAACCAAAATGGTCTGTAGTATATGGATATAGGAGGGAAACTTATCCTGGTGACACTATGGATGTGACCCACTTTGTAGATTGTTACAAGTGTTGTGACATGCTACAGGTGGTTTGATCCTGATCATTCATGAGGATACATGCGAGCAGGGACATCTTATACAAAGGAGTTTGTATAAGATCAGACCACGAAGTTTTATAGTTTCATCATATAATGTCATTCATGACTGAGACTTCACTTCACTAGGATGGCCATAGGTAACATGACCTTAATCCTGAGTGAGTTGGGAACACCTGCATTTGAGGGCGGTCCTTTGATTTGCATGGGAACTCAACTACCACTTTGGGAATTTGTTTGATTAAGGAGCTGGGAACTCAGCTACACAAGATGGAACTCTTTCCCCGAAGTAGGAATAAGTAGATAGATTGCTCCCTTAAGGGCTGAGTCTGGGACTTGAACGATGTGGCGCCACACACCTTCTCATGAGCTGAGAGATATCCACACATAGTAGGACTATGTTTTATTGTTCATTAGATGGATCAGTGGTACTTAAGGAGTTAGATGTAACTATAGAGGCAAAACGATAAATTGGCCCAGCTGTACTTATGAGCATCTATGAAGAGTTATCGTACTGTTGACTGGTTATATTCGATGGACACAAAAATATATCTGTGGTGAGAAAAGTGTAGCTGTCGGTCTTTAGTGGAGTGCCTAGCAGTTAACGAATGGTGGATCTCGTATCTAAAGAGTTTAGTAAGCTATTCGCGTACCGTTGGAGCTTCAAGCCCCATGTCCATAAGGTCTCCTTAGTAGCTCAATGGATTCAAGTTGAGAATTAGTTTTCTTGTCAGTTTGAAGTGTTCAAATTGACAAGAGAGAGTTTGATTATATATGATATGATTAAACTAGTCAATTATATATGATATAGTTGACATGATGTATGAGATACATTAATTGGAGGAAAAGAAAATAAATATGATTTATATCTAGTGGTGGAGAAAAGGACTATGGTTTATATGTTGCATATGAATGGATATTATCAAAACTATAGTTTATAAATATAATATGAATAGTTAGTTATTATATTTATTTACAATTAAACAATTATAAGATAATTGTTGATGGTTTTCTGAATAACCGTGTGTGAAAATGGTACATTGCATTTAGTTTTCATAACAGAAGGATAAATTGAAAATAGTTTTCATTTTACACGACAGGATCGGATAATCTCTTCACTAATTGTACACCATCTATCTTCTAGCTAACCGATGACATGCATAAATGCATGTCATCTTAGGTCTTTTACTTAGAATTATGAAGGTTGTTAGGCAGAAATTGCGTCGACCATGATAGAAATTCACGAGAATATGAGTTTGCGTCGATCAGCATGTCGAATCTCAGCTAACCCATTACTTTGTGTTAATTGTGCATTCAATGTTCTATTTTTGTAGCTAATGTAGGAAATGAACGCAAACATCAAAATGCGACCACCGCATACACGTCGCATGCAGAGAAACACTCCATCGCAAAGAAAAACGCATCTATCAGCGCATGGATGTTGCAGTAATCACCCGTATGTGTCCATTGCATGGGAGTTGCGCTTGTCAGGCGATTGCGGTCATCATGTAGAGTTGCGGTATTAAGCGAATGCGGTGATTGAATGACTGTGGCTACGCGACAACACAAACTAATGGGATCAACGCAAGGTAGGTGGAATGAACGCATCAACGAATCTACCTTGAGAAAATCCAAAAGATGATGTTGACATTTCACCTACCACGCCGTTGGTGGCAGAGGTTCAGAAAGGACTAACGCGCCAAATGTTAGACTCATAGCAGTCCAATTAATGCTCTCCGCATTAATTAATGCAATGGAGTGTTTTCCTTTGCGATGGAGTGTTTCTCTGCATGCGGTCATCTATGCGATGGTCTGGTTTCCGCGTTTACGTTCATTTCCTGCATTAGCTACAAAAATTGAACATTGAACGCACAATTAATGCAAAGTAATGGGTTCGCTGAGATTCGACATGCTGATCGACGTAAACTCATATTCTCGTGAATGCCTATCATGATCGACGAAATTTCTGCCTAACAACCTTTATAATTCTAAGTAAAAGGTCTAAGATGACATGCATTTCTGCATGTCATCACTAACGACAGCCTACCCGACAGCTCAAGTTTTCCTAAATGATTGTGTACACGCACAGTCTACCTAAACGATCATCCCCAAGAGCGAGATTACCTACATGATCATACCTGATTACCTAAACGATTGTGCACCTTTTTCTACACGATTAAGCACCTGTGTATACGATAGACTCCAAATCTCTCCTATTAGCTTGGTTGTTGAATACGATCGTTCTTTCCTCCTTCCTTCTACCAAATCCAACAGAACCCACACCTTATAGATTCTCACTCCAAGAATACCAAGGTCACTGAGTGGTGATATCTGAGTTACTGCTTATTCGATTAGAAGATCGTTCGATGGTGAGCCTCAACGAGATTTTGTAGACGATTGGCCTTGCTTTGCAGCGACAGTGAGAGGAGCTATTCGTGACGAGAGTGAGATAAAGAGAAGAAGAGTTCTTTAAGAGGTATGTCTCTCGTTCCTTTGTATTTGTTGTTAAAAACATGTCGTAATTTGATGGTAAATGCATAACTTGTATGTTTGTTTGTGAATGCTTTTATTTTTGTCATTATGTATTTGGAACGATCTTGCTTCCACTCATAAATTCTCTGATAAGAGTTCCTTCACATGTTACAGTGGCAGGAATGTGTTTTTCCAGTGTGGACAGATAGGTCACTTTAAGAGAGATTATCCTTAGTTAGCTCGTGGGGCTCACGCAGGACAGAAAGTTATTTCTCATATAGTAGATTAGCAGAGGGAAACTGGGACTAGAGGTGAGGTTTCTAGTGGAGCTAAGTAGAAAGGGGTAGCAGGACGACCTCAACAATAGGTTCTAGTGTATGCGTTGACCCATCAGGAAGCAGAAGAATCTCCAGATGTAGTGACTGGTAAAGTAAATTTATGTAACCAGTTTTCTTATGTGTTATTTTATCCTGGTGTTACACATTCATTTGTGTCGAGCATGTTTTCATTACATATAGATAGATTAATTGAAAGCATGCTTAAAGACTTGTTATTTTCACGCCTATTGGAGATGTTCTAGTAGTGCATGAGTACTTTAGGAAGTTTGAGATATCATGGGGAGTTAGAGTTTGTGGGTTGATCTGATTCCATTCGAATTATTTGAGTTGGATACTATTTTAAGCATGGATTTTCTGAGTAAGTATCATGCCTATATCGACTATTTTAAGAAAAAAGTAGTGTTTAAAAGGCTAGGAGAGCAGAAGTTATTCTTTGTGGGAAGTAAAGGACTTCTCTCTAGCAGTTTAATATCAGAAGTGAAAGCTAGGAAACTATTGAGCAAAGGATATGTTGCCTATTTGGCACATGTGGTTGTTTCACAGGATAATAAGTTGAAGCCTAAGGACGTGCCTGTAGTGCAGAAGTTTCTTGATGTATTCCCTAAGGAGTTGTCAGGATTGCCATCTGATAGGGAAGCCGAGTTTTCTATTGACCTGATTCCTAGTTCAACATCTATTTCATAGGCACCATACAGGATGGCACCAGCTAAGCTATAGGAGTTGAAGGTGCAGTTATAGGAATTATTTGATAAGGGGAATATTTGACCCAGTGTATCACCCTGGGGGGTGATGATCTTATTTGTAAAGAAGAATGATGGTACTCTCAAGCTGTGTATAGATTACAGACAATTTAATAAGGTAACAATCAGAATAAAGTATCCTTTACCTCGTATAGATGATCTTTTTGACTAGTTAAAGGGATCTACAATGTTCTCTAAGATATATTTGAGGTCAGGATACTATCAGTTGAAGGTAAAAGAAGCAGATGTTCTGAAGACTGCTTTCAGGATCAGATATGGGCACTATGAGTTTCTAGTAATGCCATTTTGTTTAACAAATGCCTTTGTGGTATTCATGGATCTTATGAATACGATATTCCTTCTCTATCTAGAATAGTTTGTAATAGTCTTTATTGATGGCATTTTAGTGTATTCTTGTAGTAGGGATGAGCATGTAGAACATCTGAGGTTAGTGCTTCAGACATTAAGAGAAAAGAAGTTGTATACTAAGTTCAGTAAGTATCTGCAGCAGGAGTTATTGTAGATCCTCAGAAGATAGAAGTAATCGTGAACTAGGAACAACACTCTACGGTATCTAAGGTACGTAGTTTGCTACGCTTCAAAGGTTACTACAGGTGGTTTGTGGAAGCCTTTCAAGGATAGCTCTTCCATTGAGTAGTCTGACAAGGAGAGATGTGGAGTTTGTGGTCTCCGAATTGTGAGCATAGTTTCCAAGAATTGAAGCAGAGATTATTATCAGCTCCAGTACTTACACTTCCCACTTGAGATAAAGAGTTTGAGATTTATTGTGATGCATTCCGACAGGAACTAGGATGTGCTTTAATGTAGGAAGGTAGAGTGATAGCCTACGTTTCTATACAATTGAAGAAGATCGAGACTAATTTTGGCCAGAAAACCAAAAACAATAAAAAGAAACTGCCCAGAATCACATTTTGGTGTCACAGCGTTGCAACGTTATGACACATGCGATGCTAAGACTTCGTTGTGCGGGGTACAGGGTGGTTCAGTCCAATTTGACTACTTCAAAGTGGTTTGGTCTGATTTTGCACTGGGTTGGCTTGGTTTGTGGTTTTGGGGTCCGGTTCGAAGCAATTTGGGTAAATTCGAGTTGGTTTGGTCCGATTTTGGAGTGCAAAAGAATTTTTAGATAAAATTAGCAAAATTATTGTAATTTGTTGCATTATTTATCCTAAAGCCAAATTACCAGTTCATTTGCTATTTAAATGCTTTATGGATGTCATTTAGATAAATTCCACCATAGGTTAAGCATGTTCATCTATTTTAATATATTATAAGCGTTATAATGTATGATTTTAATGCATGATGTGTATATGATTTCATGAGTTATTTAATATATATTTGATATGTTAAATATATGAAATTGGAAAAACATGCTGCATAACAATACTTACCATTGTCCCATGCATCATGTTTAGTGGATTTTCATGTGTTGTTTAATATAAATGTTATATTAATCAAGTTGAAAATCCATTATCATTGAGCATGACACATTCATAGTTTATTAATAGTTATATTAAAGTCATGAAATTCATTTAATATGGTTTTCTTGTTAATTTGAATTTGATCGTTAATCAATTAAACCATAGAAAGCATGATTATAGGTCCAAGAATTAAATTTTTAATAGTTATAATTGAAGGAAATTGACACTCGAGATTTCCATGAGCCGCGGAACAAGATTATTCCAAATTACAATCATGAATCAACAAATCATTTACAGTCGACTTTAATATAAGCGGTTATACAATTTACAGAGAAATTATAGCATGAAACAACAAAAGTACAGAGGGAAAAACTATACTAACAACGACAAAAGCGTCTCCACGCTCCGATTCGCACTCAGATCTAACAACAGTAACCATGAGCACTCGAACTACACGACCGCAACACCGCATAAACAACGATCGCGTACACGACTGGGCAAGTGGGAGTAGTCGGAGACCTATCGTATAGGTCGATGCCTAATCGTTTAGATCAAACTATGCAATCGTCTAGCAAAATTTATGCGATCATTTAGCTCTATTGTCTAGCTCGGTCGATTCTACCTCATCGTTTACCTTGGGTCAGCGATCGTTTAGCAAAGCTATGCAATCGTTTAGTAAACACTGCACGGTCGTTTAGCTAGCACCTGCACGATCGTTTCCCTAGACCAATTGTCGTTTAGTAAATCTGTATTTACTTGACGACTTCCATGCGTTTCTTTTCGCTAGAGAGAAAACTCAAATTCTTTTAAAAACTTTTTCGAAAAATTTCTTTTTTCAAAATAGGAAACCGATTTCCTTTATACTCACGGTTACCCCACTACTTTGTTTATTTAAAAGAAGAAGTATTAATTATCTAATAATTAATATTATTATAAACATAAACAATAACCAACTTCTCATACTATATTTATAACCTATAGTTTTAATATTTCATCTCACGAAACATATAAACCATAGTTCTTTTCCTATTCCATGGTACTTAGTGTAAATCTCATTTACATCAATCCTCCACTAGATGTATCTTATATATTATACCGATTATATCATATATAATGAAGATACCTCTTGTCAATTTGAACATTTCAAATCAACACCAAGAACTGATCTTTCAACATGAATCAAAGCTACCAAGAGGACCTTATGGACCTGTACATCCGAAGCTCCAACGGAACGTGAATAACTGACTAAACTCTATAGTCACGGGATCCACCATCCATTAAGTGCCAGGCACTCCACTGAAGACCGAAAGCTAAACTCTCCTCACTACAGATATATTATGTGTCCATCTTAACCAATCAGCAGTGCGACAACCCTTTACAGATCGCTCGTAAGTATAATTGGGCCAATAACCGTTATGCCCCTATAGTTACATCTATCTGCTTAAGTACCACTGATTCTTATAATGAATATAAATCGTAGTCCTACTATGACTGAGTCTTCTCTTCCAAAGAGAAGTTGTGGCCACTATGTTCAAGCCCCGAAATAAGCCCTTAAGGGAGCAATTTCTTTACTTATCCCTGCTTCAGGAAAGAAGTGAATTCCAACTTATGGATTGAGTTCACAAAACACTCGGATTGAGGTAGTGTCACCTATGGTCATTTAGGTGAGATGCAAGTCTCTAGTATCAACGACGTTATATACAGAATCTAGTCATCTCGTGGTTATCACTTAAGACCTTATTCACTTGTATATCACATATACATGCTTAATTTCACATAAGATAACCAAGGAGCTTTGTTTATTGGATATGAGTAAATTCCAGAATTAAATAACATTTATTTTATTAATTGAACAATGTGTATCTTTACAAAACAACGAGACTCCGGGAGAATTAGGAAACTAATCCCAACAATAATATTCATATTTAGTAACCAACAACTTATAATAAGGAGTTGCATGCAAACTTAGAATCCTAGGGAATTATAATTAAACATCAATTCCAATAAAATTAGAATTATGTCCTATTTGTTTGAAAAGATTTAAAATATGATTAATGGAGCAAACATGGTTTTAGGTTGAGGGTTCTTAAGATGGCAGTTTATGGAACACCTCCTACCTGGGAACTGACCCAGAACTCTAGTTGAATTAACCTTAATCTTGTTAGCATACAATGTCAATAGGTTGATTAAATAGTTTAATTCACCTAAAACATTAGAATAAAGACCTTAGTATAAGAGTTATAATAGGCATAGACTTAGATAGATTCATTAGCTGGAATTTAACAAAGTATAAGAAAACCCTAAATTGGTAAAACACTTTAGTGGGAGATAAATGGTATATGGGATATATAAATTTTTAGCTCTTATGTCCCTATGAGTTCACACCGTGAGATCCATGCTCCGCTTCGTGTCGCCCTGGACGCGACCTTCCTTTGGAAAGCGTTTGCATGGGTTAATACCAAGGTGAATAGGGAAAGTGTTCATTGTAAGTGGGAGAAGAACGTTGTCAACATATTCTACGGTCTCCTGCATTAAGTTACATTGTGAGATTCGTATGGTCCACTTGTATCTCGTGCTGGAACGACCATCCCTTTGGAGGGCCTGATCATAGAATTTGGAATAACACAAACTCTAGTAATTGATAAGGTTTCAAGTTAATCTTCAATAATATTCTTTCCTTATGGAAGCTTGTTGAAACCTACCTTTGGGATCCGAAAATGGTTTGGTCACACTTATGGGATAATTAGACTTAATGAATCTGGGATCAAATAACGATAGTTATGAACTATATGAATAAGATTTATTATGGTATTAGTAATTAGCTGAAATTGTCTTAATTTAGAGGAGGGGTAGCTAATCATCCATCGGCGGTTGTTACTCTAAACCTTTGAAGTATCATTGCAAAAAAAAATCAATATCAAGGTTCTTTGATTTCTTATTTTGCTGAATTGATTGGATACTTGTTTTTGTGTAATGGGTTAAGACAAATATGACTGATACAATCAATTGTTTGTTATTCCTTTAGCATGCCTTCCACAATTATTTCCTTGCTTAAGAACGAAAAACTAACCGCTGAAAACTATGCAACATGGAAATGTAACTTGAGTAAGATTCTAGTTATAAATGATCTATGGTTCGTCTTAATTGAGTAACGTCCTCCAATTCCAGCTCGGAATGCATCCCAAGCATTAAGGAATGCTTACGACCACTGGATAAAGGCCAATGACAAGGCTTGAGTCTATATCTTGGCAAGTCTATCTGACGTTCTTACCAAGAAACATTAGGCCATGATCACTGAAGTCCCTCTAGGAGAGATTTGAACAACCATTCTCTCAGATCCGATAAAATGCCCTCAAGTAGGTTTATAATGTGCAAATGAAGAAAGGTCAACAAGTGAGAGAACATGTTCTCGATCTGATGGTCCACTTCATTGTCGTCGAGATGAATGGCATGGTCATCGATGAGTAGAGTCACGTGTACTTTATTTTGGAATCTCTTTCAAAGAGTTTTGCAATAATATGGTTATTAATAAAATAGAGTACACCATGACTACCCTCTCGAATGAGTTATAGACTTATCGGTCTCTTATGAAAAGTAAAAGGGACTGATATAAGAAAAAGAAAATGTTGCCCATTCCAAGAAGTTTTACAAGGGTTCATTTTATGACGCCCCAAAGATTTGTTCTTGATAAAAAAAACAAAAAGGGGGTTAAAGAAAGAAAGGAAGGAAAAAAAAGATTTACGGTTAATTTAGGAAAAAAGAGAAGGGAATTAGGGTTATAAATGAAATTTGGGGGCCTCGGGTTGCATGTAAAAGAAAAAAAAGAAAATTTCTTCTTTTTCTTTTCCATTCTTCTTCCTCCTCCAACCGCACGCCCCCTAGTCGCCGCTCGAAAGCCATCTTCCTGTCCGTTGAATCGAAGCGACAAGCGGTGAGCCGATCGTGAAGCTATGTCCGTCGTCATCTCCTCGCGTCTCAGCCCAGCGTGCTTCAACCGCCTCCAGCCACTCGACCGTGAGTCTCCAGCCGCATCAAGTTCTTTGACTACCTTCTTCCACCTCTATTCATCCGTCACGCGTAAGATTTTGTTTGTCATCGATAGCCGAAGCCCAATCCGCGTCAGATTGCACACCTTGTTCGATCACACACCAGAGCGGTGTCGGTTGTTGCTGAATCGTGGTTGGTTTCGCTCGATTCTTCTATTCATGATATGTTTTGGTTCTCTTTTGGTAGCCCACTGTCTTTTGAGATTCTTGGGCCTAAACTAACCTTAACCCATGGAATTTGTGATTGGTTTCAGGAACGTGTGGCGGTGAAGGAAGTTTTCGAGCAGAGTAAGGTTTCATTTTGGCACAGTTCGTTATCCTGAGGTAAGATTGTGATAAGCCTGTTGAAAAATTCTTATGTCATGTATGAATAAACTGTGATGAAATCTGATATGGGTAATTGTGCTGAAGTTGACGTATGAGAATATTGTGGTAAAGTTTGACGTAAGAGTTGACTTGGATACTGTGATAAGGTTTGATGTATAAGTAGGCTGGGGATAGTGTGCTAATGTTGATGCATGAATAGATTTTGATAAGGCTATATGTATGAGTAGAATGTTATAAAGTTGATGTATGGGTAACGGTGTTAAAGTTTAATGTTGATTCATGGCCTTGATTACATGCTTATTTCTGTGATTTTAATGACTGTTAGTTCCGAGATTCATGATTGTATGCTTATGTCCATATGAGATTTTAGGGGCTATTAGTGTTACCATTGGGCTATGCACATCGCATGTGTGAGCCTTCGGGCTCACACCTTATGCTTATGTACGGTGTCATTTTTAAGATCACCACTTGTGTTTATGCCTGTGACCTTTGTGTTACTACTTATGAAAGCGTGCCTTCGGGTTCGCTCCTTATGCCTATGCCTATGCCTTTGATGTCCTTGTGCATTTTGGTCCAATGAAAATACTAACAGATCACTGAGAGGGGCCAGTAGTGGGCTGCTTACTGAGGGTAATGACAAAATGGCATATGACAAGAGAGATCCGTGACCTGACCATTAGGATGATTTACTGCTTCTGCACTTGGTATCAAGTTTTGAAGTCTGGTTTAGGATTTAGGCGTTTTACACTCTCATGGAAAATTTATTAATTTTATTTTTTGACTATTTAATTGTCTTCATTTTAAAGTTGGGTTTAGGGGTAACCCAAGCGGTAAATTTTTATTTTATTTTATTTTTGTTTTAGTTTATTTATTATTATTTAATTATGTTTTCTTATCTTTTCTCATCTAAGCATTATTAAATAAAATTCGGCTTTTATTTGATGTTTTAAAAGAAAATGTACGGTTAAGCCTATGCATGCATGAAGTAACGTCCTAGAATTAAGTAGGAAACTAGGGTCGTTACAGTTGGTATCAGAGCCTAAGTTTTACATTCTGTAGACTCACTTACATCGTGAGTCCAATCTGTTTCTTATGGCCACAAATGGATTTTTCGTCATCGCCAGGTATGTTGTGTAAAATCCTTTAGGGAAATATACATATGGAATCCTACTTGTTGTGCAGTCATGTGATGGTTTACCCTGCTAACGTGTATTAAAGTGTTGTGTGTGGTCACCAGGTATGACGCCACGAACTAGAGGAAGGGGCAGTTGAGGCTGGAAAGTATTTGGGGAGCGGGACCCCGACCTGCAAGAACCCGAGGTGCAGAGCTAGAAGGTGCAGGATCCGCCACCTCGTGACCCCTCTGGGTTAACTTGGTAAAGGGTTAGACTAAGAAGCGGGCCTCGAGCTTCGAATGTGCGCTCGCTAGGACTGTCATCCTCAGAAATTCCAGTAGAATATACAGCTATGGCTGCAGCTATTGGGAACGTCGTCACGCAGGCCGTGGTAGGACAACTAAGGGGCATAGTGGCCAAGCAGATAGTCCAGCACTTTCAGTAACAGTAGGCGCCATCTTCGTTAGTCTCGTTACCACCAGTTCAGAATCAGGATAGGGCTACGAGTCAAACCGTGGCAGGCCTTCCTTTAGAAGCTGGATACCTACGAGATTTCAAGAAGTATGATCCCCTGAAATTTAATGGGTCCCTGAAAGACCCCACAAATGCAGAATTGTGGTTGTCCATTGTTGAGGGGATCTTTCAGTACATGAGGTGTCCAGAGGAGCAGAAGCCGATGGAGGCCAAGCCACGTGGGATTAGTTCAAGGAGCAGTTTTACGAGAAGTACTTCTCTGCTCATGTGAGGTACGCAGGCTGAGTTCATGAACTTGAAGCAAGGGACCATGACAGTAGAAAAGTATGAAGAGAAGTTTGACAAATTGTCTTGCTTTGCCCCTGATCTAGTGTCTACCAAAGCAAAGAGGGTTGAAAGGTTTTTGCAAGGACTCCGAGACGGGGTGCGAGGCATTGACAAGCTCTGAAGCCTCCCACCTACGTCGTGGTCTTTCGAGCAGCAGCATGCGTGGGTTGTCCTTCAGGGATAGAGTTCTTGAAGTCCATGACAAAGGAATCGGCCCCCAGCCAGAAGAGGAAAGTTGAGCAGAAGACTCCTGGACCTCCGCAGAAGGTCCAGAGTACAAGCAGGTCATTAGGGCACGCCCAACGATAAGCTACTCCTTCAGAAGGAGTTTGGAAGGAAAGGTCAGTGTGCAAGTCATGGGGGAAGCGTCATTAGGGACACTGTCTGATTGGCACAGGGACTTGTTTCAGATGTAAGCAGATAGGGCATACGGCAGACCAATGCCCTAGTAGTGGTTCCGGAAGTGGAGAGGGTCAGCCCCCGAGTTCACATCGAGGTAGTTCAAACCGACAGCAGCAGTAGGGTCGGGTCTTTGCCACCAGTCGTCGGAAAGCTGAGCACTTAGGAACAGTGGTGATAGATATGCTCCCAATCTTGGGGCACTATGTCTTGACATTGTTTGAATCTGGCTCGTCCCGCTCTTTCATTTCTTCGTTGTTCGTAAAGCATGCCATGCTAGTTTGGGAACCTTTGGGTTATGTTTTATCAGTGTCTACACCGTCAGAAGAAATTATGATAGAAAGTGAAAAGATAAAAGCATGTCAGTTAGAAATAGAAAACTGCACCCTTGATGTGACTCTGATAGTATTAGACATGCGTGATTTCGATGTAATTCTGGGCATGGATTGGTTGGCTGCCAACCATGCTAGTATAGACTGTTCTCGTAAGGAGGTGAATTTTAACCCCCTAGAGAAGCTAGCTTTAAATTCAAAGAGGTCGGGACAGTAGTTTTGCCCAAGGTGATTTCAGCGGTTAAGGCCAAGAGATTGATTAACCAAGGTGTGTGGAGTATCTTGGCTAGCGTAGTTGACACAAGAGAAACCGAGGTTGCACTAACCTCTAAACCACTTGTGAGTGATTATCCCGATGTATTTCTGGAAGAACTTCCAAGATTGCCTCCACCAAGGCAGATTGATTTTTTGATCGAATTGGAGCCAGACACTATTCCTATATCCAAAGTGCCGTATAGAATGGCTCCGGAAAGCTGAGCACTTAGGAACACTATTCCTATTTTTTTATCGAAGGTTCAATTGCAGAAACTGATATAGGCTTCATCCGACCTAGTGTTTCTCCGTGCGGTGTACCAGTGTTGTTTGTGAAGAAAAAGGATGGGTTGTTACGTTTATGCATAGACTACAGGAAGTTGAATAAGGTGACCATTAAGAATAAGTACCCGCTTCCTAGAATCGACGACCTGTTTGACCAGTTATAGGGTGCTACCATATTTTCCAAGATTGACCTACAGTCAGGTTACCATCAGAGAAGGATCAAGGACACCGATATTCCGAAGACTGCATTCCAATCAAGATAAGGGCATTATGAGTTCATTGTAATGTCTTTTGGTCTGACCAATGCTCCAGCGGTATACATGGATTTGATGAACCGGGTGTTCAGGGACTTCCTAGACACCTTTGTAATCGTTTTCATTGATGACATTTTGTCTACTCCAAGATAGAGGCAGAACACGAGGAACATCTTAGGAAGGTCTTAGAAGCACTGAGGGAAAGCAAACTGTATGCAAAGATTTCTAAGTGCGAGTTCTGGCTAAGATTGAGGCCATTACCAATTGGCCCTGCATTACAACGGTCAGTGAGGTGCACAGCTTCCTGGGATTGGTTGGGTACTATCGTAGGTTTGTAGAGAATTTCTCTAGTATGGCCACGTCATTGACTAAACTAACCAGGAAGGGAGCTTCGTTTGTTTGGAGCAAAGCTTGTGAAGACAGTTTTCAGGACCCCAAGCAGATGTTGGTTTCAGCCCCGGTTCTCACTGTACCAGATAGCTCCAGGAACTTTATGATTACAATGATGCTTCTAAGAAAGGTTTGGGTTGCGTGCTTATACAACACGATAGGGTGGTCGCCTATAACTCCCACCAGTTGAAGAGCCATGAGCACAACTATCCTACCCACGACTTGGAATTGGCAGCAGTCGTGTTTGCCCTGAAGATTTGGAGGCACTACTTATATGGGGAAAGGATTCAAGTTTTCAACGATTACAAAAGTCTGAAATACTTCTTCACCCAGAAAGAGTTAAACATGAGGCAGTGCAGATGGCTCGAGTTAGTAAAGGATTACGATTGCGAGATCCTCTACCACCCAGGTAAGGCGAATGTCGTAGCCGATGCCCTCAGTTGAAAGGTAGCTTATTCGGCCGATTTGATCACTAAGCAGGTTCAGCTGTGTAAAGATCTGGAACAAGCAGAGATTGCGGTGGCAGTAGGTGAAGTCACTTCGCAACTAGTTGTTGACAGTGCAACCAACCTTGAGGCAAAGGATTATTGTTGCACAACAGAGTGATCCCGACTTCGTTCAGAAGTGTTGTTAGGTAGGGTTAGGTTAGGCAAGTGAATTTTCTATGTGGTGGACAAGGTTCTTTTGTATCAAGGACTGTTGTGCGTCCTAGTAGATGATGGCCTGAAAGGGGAACTGTTGGCAGAAGCTCATAACTTTCCATTCTCGATGCACCCAGGCAGTACCAAAATGTACCAAGATATGAAGCGGTATTATTGGTGGCCCAATATGAAAAGGGAGATAGTTGAATATTTCAGTAGATGTTTAGTCTGTCAGCAGGTGAAGGCCCCGAGGCAGAAGATAACAGGCTTGCTACAACCATTGGATGTGCCAGAATGGAAATGGGAGAGCGTGGCTATGGATTTTATTACGGGTTTGCCTAGGACATCGAAGGCTTTCTCGATGATTTGGGTTGTAATAGACAGATTCACCAAGGTGGCACATTTTATTCCAGGAAAGCCCACGTACGTGGTGAGTAAGTGGGCTCAGTTATATATGAAGGAGATAGTAAGGTTGCATGGTGTGCCAGTGTCAATTGTGTCAGACAGGGACCCTCGTTTCACCTCCAGTTTTTGGAAGAGCCTCTAGGCAGCTTTAGGGTCGCGGTTGAACTTCAGTACAACTTTTCACCCCCAAACTGATGGGCAAATAGAACGTCTAAATCAGATGTTGGAGGACATGTTGCATGCTTATACGTTGGAATTCTCAGGGGGTTGGAACTCCCACTTACATTTGGCAGAGTTTGCTTATAATAATAGCTATCAGGCTACCATTGGCATGTCGCCATTTGAAGCACTTTATGGCAGAGGTTGCAGGTCTCCTGTTTGCTGAGGTGAGATTGAGGAGATGAAACTGGTGGGAACTGAGTTAGTGCAGTTGACGAATAAAGCAATGCAGAGGATCAGGGCTAGAATGCTAGCAGCGTAAAGTAGACAGAAAAGTTACGCGGATGTTAGGCGTAAAGATCTGGAGTTCAAAGCAGGTGACAAAGTGTTCCTGAAAGTGGTGCCGATGAAGGGTGTCCTGAGATTCGAGAAGAAGGTAAGCTAAGTCCACGTTTTGTAAAGCCATTTCAGATTTAGAGACGGGTCGACTCTATGGCTTACCATTTGGCCTTGCCACCATCTCTCTTCCACGGTCCATAATGTATTTCATGTCTCTATGTCAGGAAGTATTTAACAAACCCATCTCATGTGGTGGACTTTGGGCCCTTGCAACTGAAAGAAAACTTGAGTTACGGCAGAAGCCTGCGCAATTGTGGCCAGGGAGGTGAAAGTTTTTGTGCAACAAGAAGGTGCACATGGTAAAGTTTTATGGCAGAACCATTAGTTGAGGAGCACCTTGGGAGCGAAGGAGGCATGAGATGAGAGTACTGCATCCATAGCTCTTCCAAGATTACAACTTTCGAGGACGAAAGTTATTAAGGGGGGAAGAGTGTGACGCCCCAAAGATTTGTTCTTGTTAAAAAAAAAAGGGTAAAGAAAAGAAAGGAAGGAAAAAATATTATGGTTAATTTAGATAAAAAAATAGAAGGGAATTAGGGTTATAAATGAATTTTTGGGGCCTCGGTTGTGTGCAAACGAAAAAAAAAAGAGAGAAAAATCCTTTTTTCTTTTCCCTTCTTCTTCCTCCTCCAGCACCGCATGCCCCCCCCCCCCACCCCCACTATGAGTCGCCGCTCGAACTCCATCTCCCTGTTAATTCGAACTGAAGCGATGAGCAGTGAGCCGATCGCGAAGCTTCTTCCGTCACCGCCTCCTCACGCCTCAGCCCAACGCACTTCGACCACCTCCAGCCGCTCGACCGTGAGTCTCCAGTCGTGCCGAGTTCTTCGACTACCTTCTTCCAGCACGCGTCAGATCCCACACCTTGCTCGATCATACACCAGAGCAGTGCCGGTTGTTGCCTAATCATGGTTGGTTCCGCCTGATTCTTCTGTTTGAGGTAAGTTTTGGTTCCCTTTTGGCAGCCTACTGTCTTTTGAGATTCTTGGGCCTAAGCTAACCTTTACCCATGGAATTTGTGATTAGTTTCAAGAACGTGTGGTGGTGAAAGAAGTTTTCGAGCAGAGTAAGGTTTTGTTTTTGGACAGTTTGTTATCCTAAGGTAAGTGGGTTACTGCCGGTTTTGCCCTAAGATTGTGATAAGCCTGCTGAAAAGTTCTTATGTCATGTATAAGTAAACTGTGATGAAATCTGATATGCGTAATTTTGCTGAAGTTGACATATGAGAATACTGTGGTAAAGTTGGACGTAAGAGTAGACTGGGATACTGTGATAAGGTTTGATGCATGAGTAGGCTGAGGATAGTGTGCTAATGTTGATGTATCAATAGACTGTGATAAGGCTTGATATATGAGTAGACTGTGATAAAGTTGATGTATGGGTAACGGTGTTAAAGTTTGATGTTGATTCATGGGCTTGATTGCATGCTTATGTCTGAAATTTGAATGACTGCTAGTTCCAGGATTAATGTTTGTATACTTATGTCCATATGAGATTTTAGGGGCTATTAGTATTACCATTGGACTATGCACATTGCATGTGTGAGCCTTCAGGCCCACACCCTATTCTTATGTACGGTGTCCTTTTTGGGATCACCACTTGTGTTTATGCCTGTGACCTTTGTGTCAATACTTATGAAAGCGTGCCTTCGGGTTCGCCCCTTATGTCTATGCCTATGATGTCCTTGTGCATTTTGGTTCAATGGAAAGACTAACAGAACGCTGTGTGGGCCCAGTAGTGGGCTGCTTACTGAGTATATTTTTATACTCACCTTTTTCGTTCCCTATTTTTTTTCAGGTAAGAGTAATGACAGATTGGCGCATGACAGGAGAGATCTATAACCTAGCCATTAGAATGATTTACTGCTTCCGCATTTAGTATCATGTTTTGAGGTCTGGTTTAGGAGTTAGGCGTTTTACACTCTCATGAAAAATTTATTAATTTTATTATTTTACTATTTAATTGTCTTCATTTTAAAGTTGGGTTTAGGGGTACCCCGAGCGGTAAATTTTTATTTTATTTTATTTATTATTATTTAATTATGTTTTCTTATCTTTGCTCATCTTAGCATTATTAAATAAAATTCGGATTTTATTTGATGGTTTAAAAGAAAATGTACGGTTAAGCCTATGCATGCAGGAAGTAGCATCCTAGAATTAAGTAGGAAACTAAGGTCGTTACACATCCTCTAGAACTAAGTCAGTTCTCTCATCGTCTGGTTCTAAGAAGATACCGAAAAAGAAAGAAGGGAAGGGGAAGGATCCCCCTGCTGGGAAAGACATGGGCAAGGCCAAGGTGTCCGATAAGGGCAAGTGCTTCTATTGCAATGTGGATGGTTACTGGAAATGCAGTTAGCCCAAATACCTCACCAAGAAGAAGAAAGAAAAGGAAGGTAAACAAGATTTAGTGGTTCTAGAAACTTGTTTATTGGAAAATGATCATAATGCCTAGATACTTGATTCGGGAGCCACTAATCATATTTGTTCTTCTTTAGAGGGAATTAGTTCTTTCCAATAGCTCGATGAAGGTGAAATGACGCTCAAGGTTGGAACAAAGATGACATTTCAACTTGTGCAATGGGAGTTGCAAAGTTGTTTTTTACAAGTAGATACTTGATTTTGGAAAATTTATACATAGTTTCCAAAATTAAGAGAAACCTTGTATCTATTTCTTGTTTAATCAAACAAATGTATTCAGTTTCTTTTTTATCTAATGAAGCGTTCATTATGAAAAATGGTGTGACTATTTGTTCAACTAAATTAGAAAACAACTTGTATATGTGAAGATCAATTGAAGAAAAAACACTTTTAAATCATGAGATGTTTAAAACTACTAATACTCAAATTAAAAGACAAAGAATTTCTCCAAGTAACAAGAATACATATTTTTGACATTTGAAATTAGGTTACATAAATCTCGAGATATCGGAAGATTGGTAAAGAATGGACTTCTAGGCGAATTAGAAGATGATTCATTACCTCCATGTGAGTCTTGTCTTGAAGAAAAAATGAATAAAAGACCTATTAAGCGCCTGCGATGCTTGTTGGATGCAAAGCTAGAGGTCCTACTAGGATCCTTGCATACACTCACAAAGAAACCTAACTTAGATCAAACTTAGAACCTATGATGGTCACTCTTAAATAATAAGAAAACTCATTCCAAAATTAGCTTGATCAAGACTAATCCAATGAATTGGTTTGAACATCAAATCTAAATCAAGATATGAAAGAAAAGACAACACTAAAGGGTTGAATAAGCATGAGCTTTTTAATATTGATAATTTGAGTTTTCAAGAGCATTACAAGCCATTTTATAGGCCAAATGGTTATGGATAGATCAAGAAGCTCCAAAGTTATTCAAATACATATATCGCAAATTATAAGTCTTTGAAACTAACTTGCATACTAAATTATAAGTTAAAAGCAAAGCTAGAAATGTAGAAAGTCTTCAAATTTTCTTAAATATCTCTTCTAGAAGGCAACAAAATAGATGTGCATGTTTGACAAGGTTTAACATCACGTTTTCCCATGCAGTGCACATTTGACAACATTTTCTTTTACCACTGTGTCATCTTCCAAACTATAGGACTTTTCCCATGCCATCTTCATGCATTCTCTTCTTGACTCATTGAACGAACATTACATAAAAGTTTGGCCTCAAAAGCATTTGTCATTTCTTGTGATTTTGTTAGTTTTTGAAGATGTAGTGAGATTGCCTCTTGAATCTTCTTTGTCTTACTTCTTGTAATTGGTCCTTTAGGTACATGTAATGGTTCAATAGTTGAATTCACATAATCCCCCCTTTCTTTAAAAGGATTTGTCCTCAAATAAAGGTCTCCATTACCTATATCAAAAGGAGTCAAATCAACCACATTCAAAGTAGAATTTACATTGTACTCACCTCGAAGATCTAATTTGTAGGCATTATCATTGATCCACTCTATCACTTGAAATGGACCATCTCCTCTTGGTTGACGTTTAGACATCCTTTGATCTGGAAATCTTTACTTTTGTAGATGAACCCAAACCAAATCACTAGGTTTAAAAATCATTTTCTTTCTCACTTGGTTCTTGCTATGGACAAGCTTTTGATTCCTCTTTTCAATCCTTTCTTTGACTTATTTATGCAAATTTTTTATATATTTTGCCTTTGAAATAGCTGCTTCACTAGTAAACATATTAGGTGGTAAAGGTGAAAAATCTAAAGGAGTTAATGGATTAAAGTCATACACAACCTCAAAAGGTGAACAATGAGTGATGTATTGCTCTATTATAAGCAAACTCTACAAGAGGTAGAGTATCCTCCCATGATGAGATTTTTAGAAATTAGTGACCTAAGCAAAGCCCTCAATGTTCTATTAACTACCTCAGTTTGCCCATCGGTTTGTGGGTGACGAGTTGTTGAAAACAAAAGCTTAGTTCCCAATTTACCCCACAAAACTTTCAAAAAAATTACTTGAAAATTTTGCATCTCTGTCACTAACAATTGTTTTAGGAATTCCATACAATCTTACCACTTCCCTAAAGAAAATATTGGCTATATTAGTAGCATCATTTGTTTTATTACATGAAATGAAATGTGTCATTTTACTAAACCTATCAACTACCACAAAAATGCTATCATGATGTCTCCTAGTATTTGGTAGTCCTAAAACAAAATCCATGCTAATGTCAACCTAAGGTTCACTAGAAACATCTAAAGGTGTGTAAAGACCATGTGGTTGTGTCTTAGACTTAGCCTCCTTACATTTGATACTAGGGCACTAAACGATTGAGTCAGCTAGCATGCTTCATCGCATAATCACTGGCTACTCAATCACTTGGTACATGATACTTGACGCATGCTCCGATCGTTTAGATGATCATACTTCACTGCATTGTTGTCATCTACTTGATCGTTTAGGCATGTGTTACACGATGTGCGTTGCACGATCGCGTGGCCTTCATGCTTCATCGCATAGTCATAGGCACTCGATCCATGTTGCACGATCGTTTATGCCTTTTCAGCGTCACTAGACAATCACAAGGAGTTGCTATACGATCAATGGAACGATGCTTTACCTGGTTGGATGAAGACTCGGTTCACTTGTTTGAACCGGTTGGCTCGTTGGTTTTGTAATAGATAGCTTTATTTTTCCCATTTTTTAGGCTAATCATCCTGGTCCATTGATTTTTTATGAATGTACATGTGATGTATGTTTATTTATATGTCATAAAGTATGCCATATAGTTTTAAAACTCACCATAGGTTATGCACATGTCATGCATCATTTTTATATTATAAGAGTTATATTATAGTACCTTGCATGACTAAAATTACATTAAAGCATGCTCATGCATCATATAATATAAGAGTTATAATATATGCTTTAAGCATATCCATGCATCATCTTTATTTTATAATTGTTCTAGATGAAGGTGTATGAAAGCATGTATGCTTGGTTCATTACAAGTTATATAAGAGTTATATATAGTAATAAATGAACATTGCAGGAGGCATGACGCATAGGTTACTTTATAAAAGTTATAAATACCTAGTCTAGCTTAGCAATGTGGATGGTTTTAGTTGTTTCTTTTTATAAGAGTTATAATAGAAATTAGAACTAAAATCAATAAGAAAGACATGCATGCAAACTTAGGCTTAAATCATATTTTAAAAGAGTTTTAAAATTTGATTGAGATAGACCTAAGATCACGGTTCTAATGAGATTAGAAATGTAAGTTTAGTCTTTTAATTGGTTTAATAGGATTAAATTCACTCATAAAAGATTAAATATGTACCAAATCTATCTATAAGGGACCTTTTATCTAAGGCAGGTTCTGTCTAGGCTAGGGTATTTAATCTGACAGAAACAAAACACCCTTACCTGGAAACCTACATAGAAAGGTGAATTAGATAGATTTGTTGCATGCATGCAAATTCATGATAGTCTGTTAAAGTGTTTAATAAAACTTGATTCGAACTTGTTTAATTATCAAAAGAAAGAGTTATTTTTTAGCAAATTAAAATCTCACTTAGATAAAATCAGTTGTCAAATTGTCTAAGTAAATGAATCCCTAGGTAGAACATTCAGTGGGAGGTACTTGGGATATATGATACTTCACTTAAACCTCTACACGTTTCTCCCTACAATTCACACCATGAGATCTATCCTCGGGCTGGTACCCTGGGAGTGTCCTCCTAAAGGATGGTGTTTGGTTAGGTCACCATCAAGGTGAATGGAGAGAATGTTCATAGTAAGTGGGAGCGGGACGTGTGACAACTGATGACATGCAGAAATGCATGTCATCTTAGGCCTTTTATTTAGAATTATGAGGGTTCTAAAGCATAATATGCGGCAATTATGTTAGGAATTCATGAGAAAATGAGTTTGTGGCGTTCAACATTAAGAATCTCGATTAACCCATTATTATACGTTATTATGCGTTCAATTGTCTATTTTTGTAGCTAACGCAAGAAGTGGATGCAAACACGGAAGCTGGGCTACCCCATAGACGACCGCATGTGGAGAAACTTTCCATTGCAAATTCGAACGCATACAATCAATGCATGGGTGTTGCAGTAATCAGTCGCATGCGTCTATCGCATAGGAGTTGCAATTGTCAAGCAATTGCGGTCATCTTGTAGAAGTTGCGGTAATCAAGAGAATACAGTCATTTCAAGATTGCGGCTACACGATAACGCATAATAGTGGAATCACCGCAAGGTTGGTGGAATGAACGCATCAACGCATATCTCAGGAAAATCAAAAGATGATGTTGACATTTTACCTACCACACGGTAGCAGTAGAGATTCAGAAAAGGACTAACACGCTGCGAATGTCAGAATCAGAGCAGTCCATTAATGCTGTCGACGATCAAGCTCTATAAATAGAAGTCGCTGAGTAGAAATTCAACTTATCCAGGGTTATCCCTGCGATCCAGACTAATGTGTGAGAAGAAAGCTTGAGAGTTCTTCATCTCCTTCTTCCATTCCGAGTGACAACCGGAGCCTTCGACCGGAGCTAGATCTCAAGAGAGTCAACTCCACCGCCCATCCTGGCACCACCGGTAGCCTTAACACTCATCTGCTGGAAACAAGACATTGTTTCCAGTTGGTCATTTCATTTTCTCTTCTTTTCTTGTATTGTATTATATTACAGTTTAGGATTAAGGAATTAATACATTATGTGTTCAATGCATTTCTGTGTTTCCTTCGATTCCATCTCCATCTTCTTTACTTAGCATCCTTAACTTTCATTGCATCACTTAATGAGATTGCTAGAGTATCACATACTTAGTCATGTGGATTAGAGATATGAAGCATGTAGCAGAGAGGTGTGTGTTGCGTGAGTGTGTGAGAAAACCTTATTTACTTAGTGCGAAGCTGTAACAATGCTTGTCTATAAGTGGACGCAACGCTTGTCTATGAGTAAAGTCAGCAAAAACTAATTGCCCGTGAGGGTAAGTGGTTGGACGCATCAAGCAATGTAAGTTATTGTTCACTAGAGATAGGAATAATCTTGCATCAGCCAAGTTCATGCGGTTACCTTGTCTTATGAGCGCATCATTCATTATTTAGGCATACTTGGAAGAGTAGTCTAAAATCCAAATCTAAGACTCGAGAGAGCGGATTGGAACACATAAGCAAGATTGGGAAACTTAGAGATAAGTTCCGTTTTCTATTACACAGCATATGCACCCTAGAGATAGGATATTGCATGCGTCCAGAAGTAGGATACGGTGGTATGCGGCCATCACGCTCATGCGGCGAGAGCACGTGAACGGGTTATGGGGGTTTAAGCAAGCATAGGCTTCTTGACACTATTGCATATACATCGCATGCATCCTAGAATTAGGCTCAAGTGTGTGTAGCATGATCGCATAGCTTGTGTGGCTGAGATTGCCCTTGCAGTCAAGCTCAGTGTTGCAGTGAAGACATCTCCACATTTTATCTATTTTTCCATCCATTTACTTCCTTTCAATACTTGTCGGTCTCTACCTCTCATGCATATTCTTATTGTGTTGTCTGTTAGTTAGGAATAGGAGTAGTGTTAGCTTAACAACCCCTCCATCATTCTTTTATTCAATCGCCGCATGCACATTACCACATACATCTAGCTACAAGTCCCTGAGTTTGACCTCTGATCATCCGAGAAACTTGCGTTCGCGTTATACTTGGCGTGAGCGTAAGAAAACTTGTGACAGGAATGCACGGACATCGCATACATTCGATTAACGCATAGTTCATTCCAACGTATGACCATCGACACATGATAATCAACGCATACAGTAAGAACATGCATCGCATATTGCGTTCACTTAATTTTAGTTATCAAGTCCTTGACATTTTGGTAATCTAATTTTTCGTCATCAAGTTTTTAGGTTGGATAACATTTTGTATATTGCCTTGAGGCACCCTGGGAGTGTTCCCCTAAAGGATGGTCGTTTTGCACAACTCTTTATTTGATCTCTTAAAAAGGAGAAGGTTGCTTTAGTCTCTTGTCATAATCTGCTTTTTCCTTACGGTGGGCACATTAGGGCGAGACTCTAGGGCCTAAAATGAAGGGTTACACTTATGCGAAATTGTTAAATGTTAACAAATTATAGACCGAAAAATGGTGACTGTTAGAGTCAGTTACAAAAGTTGTTTCTATCTAATGGTTGAGAATATCTCATCCCAGTGAAGAGACATTTGATCACCCCAATGGTAACTTTTGTCCTGCCTCGCCGGTGCATCATTGCAAAATAGATATCTTTTCACTTAGGGTACATTATAACTATTTTGCTAAAACCTAAAATTGGTGTTAAAAGTGGTAATGCAAATAGACTTATTAAGTTTGTTCATGTTTTTTTAGCAACTTTAAAAATGGCAACCGCCACTTTAGCTCTATTGTCTGTCGACAAATTGACTGGCGGAAACTACGCTAGTTGGAAGAACACGATTAATACAATTCTTATCATCGATGAAGTCTAGTTCGTCTATATGGAGGAGTGTCCTCCTATTCCAACTCAGACCGCTACTCGAAATGTTCAAGACGCATATGAGAAATGGACATGGGCGAACGAGAAAGCCCGAGCTTATATCTTGGCCAGTCTGAACAACGTTTTGGCCAAGAAGTATGAGCCCTTGGTCTTTGCTCGTGAGATCATAGAGTCCCTGAGGAAAATGTTCGGATAATCGTCCGGGCAGTTTAAGCATGATGCTCTTATGTGCATATTCAACTCCAAAGTGGAGGAGGGTACATCTGTTCGAGAACATGTTCTGAACATGATGGTCCACTTTAATGTGGTGGAGATGAATGGGGCTCGCATCGATGGGGGCAACCAGGTTAGCTTTATTTTGCACACGTTGCCAGAAAGCTTCTTACACTTTGTCAGCAACGCTGGGCAACCAACACCGGTTGAAAAAGGAAGATGTTCTATTGCAACCAGGATGGGCACTGGAAGCAGAACTGCCCATGCTGGTTAAAGGAAAAGAAGAAGGCTAAAGCCAATGCAAAACAAGGGGGATTAGATCCTTGTGGTAACTTGAGGCTGGTGAGATGACAATGCGAGTAAGTACTTGGCACGTCGTCAATTGACTTCACATAATATATTTATCATTTTACATGATGTATATGTAGTTCTCGAGTTAAAGAGGAATTTAGTTTTTGTAAAGTACTTGATTGAATGTAAATATACTATTAAGTTTTCGGTGAATAAAGTGTTTATTATGAAAGATAGTTTTAAGATATGTGTCTGAAAGATGGTGTTGAGATATGTTTAGCAAAACTTGAAAATAATTTGTATGAACGAAGATGGTTAACAACAAATTTTCTCCATAATGAAAATGCGTTCAAACAAACCCAAAGACTTATCCTTATTTTACTTCGGATATCGTCTTAAGACTAAACACATTCTTGTAATGTGCCCCTAGTTTTTGTTGTACGCCCCGTTCTAATTATAAAAAAAGCGGTTTCTTTCTAACTTATTCCGATGTGGGATTTGCACGTGTGTGTGTGAAAGAGAGAGAGTTATATGTGAGAGGGAAAAGCTGAAACTTAATTGGAAGTTTTTATTTTAAGCAAATTATTTTGCGTCCAAATGGTAGGGATAAACCAGACCTTGTGCGCTGCTGCGGCTGAAAGAGATGAAACAAACCCATTTTTATTATTAATATTTATTTTATTCTAACCCTAACCCTATCCTTTGTTTAATTTTGAGCTTCCAATACTCAAAAAACCCCAATCTAATGAAATTCCTTTGCCCCACTCTTTATCCTTTCTAACCTCTCCCAATTAAGCAAAACAATAAATTAATTAAATAATGTCCCAATTAAATCTGCATTTTTTTTTTTTTTTGCAACATAATAAGTAAAAATAACTTCGAACTATTTTCCAAATAATTCAAAACCCAAATAATGTCCCTATAATTGAATCTTATAATTATAAAATAAAAAATACGTATATGAAATATATAAAATAGAAATTTAGTAAGAGATCTTAAACCACCATTATTCACCTAAGTTGATAGCAATTACATAAACAAATAAAAAACAAACTACAACACCTAAATGCCACGTTAAATTAAATCAACCACACCCATGAACACATCTGATAAACTAATGCTTACGTTTTGTTAAATCAAATTAATTACCAATGCCTTTTCGAATTCTTCAATAAAATAACCTCAAATAAAATTCTACCGCTATTCACAAAAATCCTTTATCTTTATTAAATATTAATTCTTTATAATGCTATATATGTTTCAAATTGACAAACAAACTTTCAGAGACCAAAAATTATAAATTTGGCAATTGAAATTAAAATGCGATCCAACGCTACCAATCAATTGACCAAGCATAAATTCATAGATAAAATTTAAATAAATCTCAAAGTTCTTAAATATATATACATTTTCATAATTTTTTAATATAAAAAATTAGCTTTCTTTTCCCTTCCCTATCTTCCCATTCCCCTCCATCTCTTTCCCTTCCCCTATTGTCAAATTAAATTATATTTAATAATTGAGATTGGAATTTAATAATTGAGATTGGTTTATATCCATTCCTCTGATGTAAACATAACCTAAATGTATCTTTCAATTTCATCAAATAAGATGTTGCAATTTTTACTTTAAATTTCAATAAAGTGTTAAAAATTTTACCTTTTAATTGAATTTCATTTGAAAATTATTTTTTCAGACAATTCTTATATGTGTTTAATGAAGATTATTGTATGAAATTGATGAGCTTAGAGGGGGGAAAATCATGGAAGTTAGTTCTGTCGAAATTTGGGAACTTTGAGATATCTTATTCAATAGTTGATCTGGTGCCTTATCGAGCTTGATTTTGTGCAATGCTTTATTTTTATTGATATTTGTGATTTTGGATTTTTTTTTTTCTCTTTTTAGTAGGATTATTGAGTGAATTTCGCAAAATAATAATAATAATAATAATAATAATGAAACACGTGTTCAAGCTGTAAATTGATATATCATGCAAGTTAAGGATAAACATGACATTTTCCTCCTAAACTTACAGGCATTTGATCACTAATGAACAAACAGCAGAATTTAAATAACATGTCAAACAAATAATAAAAAAACAAAATACACATAAAGACAAAGTATAAACAAGATTAACTACAATATTAAGGAAAGCTAATCTAAAATCACGTTAAATCATCCATTAATCCAAAAGCTGGTTATGATAAATATAAGACATCTTTGTAACTTTTAGGTGTTTAAAAAAGTATTTTCAAGTGCAAAAGAAAGTATTTTTAAGCATTTAGATAGTCAATCCAAACATACCTTGTTAGTAGGTATCAAAACTTCAATATTAGTCATATTAGAGACCGAATAAAATAAAATGTGTTTACAACATAATGTATGCAATAGGATGTTTTCAATGCTCTTGGATGAAATCTACTCCTTTTTATATCAGTTAATTACCGTTCCAAAAGATTACAGTGGTAAAACGAGTATCTACAAAAGATTATAGTAAAATTCTAAATTATTAACTAAAAATTTCCCAGTGATATTCTAATAACAATTATAAAATTTTGGTCTACAGAGCTTTTGTAAACATATATACCCTTTGTATCTATACTTATTATTTGGTTGGTTGCTTAATGAACTAAATGATCAATTGAAGATAACACCACTCATATACAGATGATTCGGCATTTATCAAAGAGGGTGAGCACATATGTAAAGTAGAATATGGCACAGCAATAAAACAGAGTATTTGCAAGAAACTATATTTCCATGAGGAAAATAGATGCAATTCCAGAGTTAAAACAATACATCTCAAAGGTTTTAGAAGAGATTTACTCGGTTCGATCGCAAAGACCTCAACGAGGAGCCTTCTTCTTCCCTGCAATAGCAACCTTCTTACCCTTCAAGGTTCTGCAGTTGTTTTTCGTTCGCTGTCCTCTGCAAGGCAACCCCTGAATGTGTCGAATCCCTCTATAACACTGAATCTCTTTCAATCTCCTTATGGCAAGTGCATTGAAACGCCTCTGCAAAAACCAACAATCGCCATTTATGATCACTTCACACAAGTATAGAGACAACCAACGTTTGTAATTTTAACACACACACACAGATAGAGAAAGAAAGTGAGAGACCAGATCTCCTTCAATCATGTACTTGGAAACTTCATCTCGGATAGATATTAGTTCCTCCTCAGATAAGTCCTTGGTTATCTTATTCTCCACGTTTAGATCAAACAGTATTTTCTTAGCATTGTTGCGACCAATACCATGTATATATTGAAGGGAGTATTGAACTCGCTTGTTGTTTGGTATCTCAACTCCTCCAACACGTACACACTTGATTTGAAGACCACGAACCTGAAGAAAATTGAAGGAAGAAAAATGAGGGATCATTCAAGAAAAGCCAGAATTCCGTTAAATCACCTATCAACCAAAAAAGCTTCAACTGGTAGGTTACAATAAATTTAGATACATGAACACACCACTCCTCTTAGCGACCTTGAAAATTTGTAGGTCCTACAAGTAGAAATCAACATTAATTGATAATGTACAAAGTACGAATACAAGACCTCCTACACTAATACCTTTGTTAACTCAACAATCTACCCAAAATCCTACGTTAATGGATTACAGTAAATTTAATTATACCAAAACTTCAACAAGGATGAAGTTGATAATGTCAATTGTCAAGCATAGACTAGCGTGTCGAATTGCCATTTAAGGTCAGCCATCAATCCGCCGAATCTCCTCTTTCAGTCCAATTATATCTGCTTAATCTTTATAATCAATCATGCATAGACAGGTCGAGAGAAACTGGGACAGATATTAAGGATTTTATTATTATAGTTTTGTTTTTTTTTTTGGGGGGGGGGGGGGGGGGGGGGGTGTTGGATTTAGGATCATGAATTTGGTTCCTCTAGAGTCTAGAGAACAGCAGTTAGGGAAAGGAAATGCAGAAACTTATGTTTCATCACAATGTTCAATGAAGATAGAGATAAATTAGTGTAGAGAGTATGTTATGAAATAATAGTTTCAAAGAATCAACGTGCAATACTAGTACATACGCAAAGGGAACGCAGAAATCAAGAAGACAATGGAACGTGAATTAAGAGAAAACGAAAAAGAACTTGCAGGATACATGTATGTGGAATAGAATTGGGGAAAACCCCTCCACATGCTAAACAAAGATGCATGAAATTAAAGCACGAGGAAATGAAGGAAATGGAAATTGTAGAAGGGAAGAGGGTAAAAATGACCTGAGGGTTTGAAATGGGGAAGGAGAGGGTGTTAGAGAGAGGATTGGAGTTCCGAGCATTGCAGATAACGGAAAGCGAAGGAGCGAGGGGCATTGCTAAACTCTGCGCCATTATCTTCCAACTCCTCAATCAACAAACACCAATCAGTAAAGTTCAGCACATTAGGAATACCAACGGGATTTCAATTCGACTCCCAGCGGCTCTCTGGTTTCGGTTTCAGTACCTTATCTTCTTCATCCCACTCCAAGGATATGGATAAAGGCTTAAGCTCAAACAAATTCACAGGCCCAACTCTTTGTCCAATTAAACTGGGCTTCACCCAACAATATTCCCAACTAAATGCCCAGGCCCACGCTTTATTCCCCCATTTCCCTTTTTTTTTTTTTAAAGGTATTGTAATATTATTCTCCATTTCCCCCGTTTCCAAATACAAATACGTTCCTAACTACCATTTCTTTTTTTTTTTTTTTTGGTAAATATTTTAAAAATTTTATGTAAGGTCAAATTATAGATTTTGGCCTTCCTCAGCACTACATACTTCTTCTATTGAAGGGTGTATAAGTTTGGATTGCAAGTGTATTTTAATCAATTTTATCAAAAGTATTTAAATAAAAATCTTAAAAAAAAACACTTTTTTCATGGTTTAGTTGTGTGAAGAAGTCCTAAGAAAAAACAATAATTCCAATTAATCAAACGTTTCATTCCCATTGCTCGTACGTGTTCTTGAACTTTTAAAAAATGCTTACTTTGGTATATGCTATTAAGATTATGTCAACTCTTAAACATGATGATGAGATAACTTGTAGTTTTTGTTAACTAGATTACCAAATAAGTTAAGTCACGCTAAAAAATCTAATGTTTTAATTTTGAATTAAGTGATAAAACAATTTTCTATGCAAGATCTCAAAAGCCATTTTGCATTCAAAATTTTGACTATTCACTATACTAACGTATTGGTTATTGATATTTTACTTCACCTCCATCTTATTCAACTCATGCTAAATGCAATTTCATCATTAAGCAAATTTAATCTTCAAAGAGTTAACATAATCTTAACAATAGAGATTAAAATAAGCACTTTTTAAAAGTTTAAGGACTAAAACAGATGTTTTTGAAAGTTTAGAAATCAAGATAGACCAAGATTCAAAGTTCAAGAATCAAAATAGAATTTAAATCGAATAAAAACCATTTTTTATGAAAAAAGTTTAAATAAAAATTATTTTTTTTTTAAGAAGAAACATTTTTTTTTTATCTAGACCCATAGTCACTAACTTGGTGAACACATCGCACAAACTACAAATAGTTGGACATGAAATCGTTGACCAGTCTTAATAAGTTTAAGAACATCTGAAACGTTTCTGAAGCCATTCATCCCCATCCTATAAAGAATTCTTCACTGCATAATAAACAAAATTTCAAACAATTTGGGAGTAAGAAGAAATTATGGAACTTGTATGAAATCCTAATATGTTTATAATTAGCTCCACAATGCAACAAGAGAGAAGGAACTACAGAACCATTTGCTCAACGAAAGGCTTTCTTATTTCCAATAACAAAGATCTGCTTTGACTTCATAGTCCTAGCATTGGTCTTTGTTCGTTGGCCTCTACATGGTAATCCTTGCTCATGCCTAATCCCTCTGTAGCACTTAATGGCCTGCAACCTAGAAATGTCCTTCTTAACACAATTACTCTGCAAGAAAAACATCTTGTTAGGCCTTGCCCACATATATGTGAAATTCATGGGAAGAAAGTTAGAGAAAGACACCAATTTACCAACTCATGTCCGACCGTGTACTTGGAAATTTCGTCCACAAGATCAACCAGCTCTCTTTTAGTCAAATCCTTGGCAAGCTTGTTCTCCAAGTGAAGCTCAGAAAGAACTTGGTTTGCTCTCGATCGGCCAATTCCGTTAATGTACTGAAGCGCATATTTGAGCGGCTTGTTATTGGGAATCTCCATACCTGCTCTTATGTGAATCGATTCGATCTGCATATATCATCCAACACATTCTTTCACCTCATACAAACATTCAAAACCTTCTAACGCAACCAATGCATGAACTCGAAATCAAATTGAATAAGGAAACTCCAAATACAGGAAAGAACTAAGAGAAATGAATCAATCGAATTCCACAGAGGTTCACAAGCCACCTTAAAATTCTTGTCACATTGCAATCAACAAATAATTAGGGGAGATTAGTGAACTCACTCGTTGGAAGCGATGACGAAGAGCATTAGAGACAATCCCCAACGAACATCGAACTCCAAACATCTCTACAAGGCGGAGAGTTCCAAGTGAAGCCGAAGGGAGATTTCAAACAACGGCAAGGGAGAGAGAGACTAACTAGATATATCAACACTTCAACACTCCTCTTCACTCGTGACCTTAAAAATTTGTAGATGGTCCAACAAGTGAAAATTAATAATAATTGGAACGTGAGTATTATTTTACTGGGGTTCAAATACAAGACTTCTACTCTAATATCTTACTAATTCAGCAATCAAACAAAAAAGTCTAAGTTGATGGATTATCAATAGTTGAACAAGGACAAACAGGCTAATGTCAAGCATCAATAGGTTAAAGAATTTGGTTACTCTAGACAATAGCAGTTAGGGAAAGGAAATGCAGAACTTTTACTATATCACACTATTCAATCAAGATAGAGATAAATTACTTCCAAATAGAGATACAGACTTACGGTGTAGTATCGTAACTGAGGAGGAATCAAGGAAAAACTGTAGAGACTATGTTGTGTGATATTAGTTTCAAAAAATCGAGCTGCAATACTCGCATACACGCAAAAGGGAACGCAGAAATCAAGAAGAGATGGAACAAGAATCAAGAAACATATACAATCTGGAATCAAGAGAAGACAAAAACAAACTTGCAGGACGTACATATAATTAGGGAAAACCGCTCCACATCTTAAAGCATGCATGAAATTAAATAGCACCAGAAAATGAAGGAAATGGAAATTGTAGAACCCAACAATTGTAGGTTGGGGTGGGAAGAAGAGAAAAATTACCTGTGGGTTTGAATGGAGTTCCGAGCATTACAGCTAACGGAGAGCGAAGGAGCGACGTGAGGGGCATTGCTCTTGCTAAGGTCTATTCTTCGGCCACACGAAAGCCCGCGATTTCAAATCCAACCCGCCTGCCCAAGAAAGCCCATCCCAATTGCTTCATCTCATGGCATCTTCACCAGGCCCAAGTCCGACCAATTATAATAGTTTAGACGGAAAACAAGAGATTTTTATATAAAACATCCTCTTTACGCCAAATATTTTTAAAATGTCTTTAAATTTGATTTTTTTAAAGAAAGTCTTTTAATATTATTTTTAGACAAATTTACCCAAGATATATTTAAAATATGATTTTTTTTTTTCAAATGGAGAGAGAAAATGTATTTATTTATTGAGATTTTTTCCTTTATTTAATTTAATTAGAGAGAGAAAATGCATGTAATGAGATTTTATTTCTTATTTTCGTTGGTTTACGTATTGTATTTTTTTTTTTTTTTTTTTTGTGGATTCATGGCTATTTAAAATATAGCTCATATCATTTTGTTAGGTATTTAAAAATATTCTAACCAATATATGAAATATACAACAATATATAAATTAGATATTGATTCAATGCTTGACATAAATCATTATATAATCTAATATATAAAATATACCACGATATATAAATAATATTGGCTTAATGTTTGACATAAATCATAGTTTATATCATAAATTTCATTTACAGTATATATATCCATTTAAGTAATCAGAATTCTCAACACATCAAAATTTGTATATATCACAATATAAAGTCTAAATAAAAAAAACTCTCGATTAATTTTTATATTCTTAAAAACACCTTGAAATATTGTCAATATACCTTGGAACATATACAAAATTAAGATCAGTAGATATTACAATATACAAAATTAAAAGTATATATTGTTTAATCGAATTTCTTTATCATTTATCACACATTATATAAATCACATATTGATGTAATATTAAACATAAATCACAGTATATATCAAATAAACAACAGTATATACAATAATATATAATTTACATATATCAAATAAACAACAGAATGCATATTCCCTTGTGGGTTTATCACATATATGTTTAGGGTTTAAAAAAAAATCTCCTTAGTCTTAGTGTAGCGAATCTGTATAGGCGACACGAACAAAGTCTATCTTCATCTCTTCATCTTTATATGGGGTATATAACACATAACTCTCCATCTTCATCTCTTATTCTTCATCAGCGATGATCGCCACGGATCTGTATAGGCTTACCTCGGTGACCTGCAAATGGGAGAGAGAATCACAAACGAACGAAGGGAGAAAACCGAAAATGGGAGAGATAATCAATGAGAAGAATGCAGCTTACCTCGGCGACCCGCGGTTGGCGACTGGAAGTCGATGATGATGAAAAACGGTTGATGAACGAGGACGAATGGTCGATTCCAATAGGCGAATGACTGATGAATGAGGAAGAATGGCGCACAGCGGACTGGCAAACGGTGGTTGGCAACGACAGTCGAATCCGACAGGACGACGAACTGGTGAATGGCAACGGACGGTCGTCGAATTCGATGGCAGCGGAGGGGTGTGAAATCACCAGAAGGAGAAAAGAGTGGGGGATGAAGAAAGGGGAAGTGAAGAAGTCAATGATTTTTTTTATAAAAAAAAAATGAAACATTAATGGGTGTGAAGCAAGTCTGTGCATGGAGGAGAGAAAATCACAATTATATATATTTGTGTACGAGACCAAGGGCTAAATTGTAATAGTCATTGACATTAGTGCAAAAACAAAATTTAATAGGTTTTTTTTTTTTTTTTATGTAAAAAATGAAATGTTAAGACATTAATGCCCTATTTAGGGTCTTTTATATTGAGTTTGAAAAAATAGCAAAATCGGATAAGAGATTTCAAAAGTAGCAAAATAATTTTTCTAATAAAAAAACAATAATTATTTAAGACAAAAACACCCTTATCCAACAAATTAGCATCCCGGTTGCAAAAAATACCGTATACATCAAATCTTTTCAAACAAAATCTTCGGAATAAAATTTAAAATACACATCAAATTAAATCTAATTCCAAAAAAAAAAAAAAAAAAAAAAAATTCTTTTTGAATTCAAACATGTGAACAATATCTTTCAAATAAATATATAAAAATGAAAGAAATCCCAAATAACTTCTCCGTTCTTCTACCTCTTTAACGTTTCAGCTTCTTCACAAAAAAAGAAAAACAAATCCAGTATCCTATTCTTAGCTCCTTTACGTTCAACGTCTTCACAAAAGAAATCTAGCATCTCACATTTCACTTTAGATCTACGATTCTACAATTCAAGACCGCATTTTCGCATTCCAGACACATTATCATTCTAGAACCTCCAAATAAGTGGCTTAAAAAGAAACTACAAAGACACTATATACATGAAAAGAACCAAAATATGGGAAAATATAATCAAAGTCTGAATACTTCTATAGTTCTTATACTTTTCAAACAACCAGGCAGTGTATTATCCATATAGCAAATGCACCTGGGTTCTTCTTGATTAGTATAGTAGAAAATGCAGGGATGCCAGCATATGAAGTTTCAATAGATCCTCTAACAGAATCCAAAGCTAGTTCTCGACCCCTCAAAGTTTCATCGTAGCTAATGTTTACACCATGTTTTCTCCTCATATAAGTAATAGAACATTGATGGCTAAAAACGAACAACTTATTTCGAATACAATCAATAAATCCTTGTAATGTGCAATCCATCGGAACCAATACATCTGCAACAATGAAATCATGGTACCTACTGTTTCCATCCCACCTACCATTATATAATAAACTTATATGTTAATGTGACGCGGTTGATAAAGCTTACAATCTACTTGAATGATAAAAGCAGAATGTAAGCAATTGTTTTGAAAGCTAGCCGAGTGTAAACAATTAAGAAAAAGTTACATACATATTTAATCGAATGGTTGATTAATAGTGTAAAAATATGTTTTATCGAAAACAAAAAAATGAGAGGATTAAAAGTATTCCAATATGAATCAACAATCAAACCTAGAAAAAAGTATTAATATATTTAATATAAACACCAAATTTAGGGAGGAAGTAATGAGATATTCTTCTCCCTTTTTTTCTGGATGGAAGTAAAATCTGAATGAATGTTGTCTCCTGCGACCTTTTCTTTTCACAATCTTTTGTTTGAACTCTTATTCTGTTTTACAAACGGCTTAATGATAACCGATTAAATGGACCAATCTCGAGAGAACTTACTAGAATTACAAGCCTTAAACTTGTGTAAGTATGTATAATTCCACCGTTGTGTATTAGTTCATTTAGGTGATATACATCCCTGGTTGAAGTTTTGTGTCATGTCATGTGATTGGTTTATTGTCATTTTAGTGAATTTGACATCTCTAGCTACAGAGATGGGGAGATTAGTCTTTGAAGGCTATGTCTTACAGTTCTTGCTCCAAATGACGAAGCGATGGCGAAACTTACAACCGATCAGCTGAGCGAACTCGAGGTGCCAGAGCAGATCATATACTACCATGTAATCCCAGAGTACCAAATAGAGGAGAGTATGTACAATGCGGTTCGACGATTTGGGAAAGTTCAATACAAAACGCTTCGGCTGCCACACGCCGCCACGACACAGGAGGTAGACGAGTCGGTGAAATTCAGGCAGGGAGAAGGCTCTGCTTATCTGTTTGATCCTGATGTATACATAGATGGTCTGATTTCAGTGCAGGGGATTGATGGAGTTCTGTTTCCATTAGAGGAGGACAAAGCTTCAGAGAAGAAATCAAATTTAGCTCTTAAAGTTTCCATTAAATCAAGAAGAGGTATATTCATTTCTTCTTTTCTCTTTAATCTCTTATTCATTAGAGAAATGTGGTTGATTTTAGAACTGATGAACACTGCTTATAAGTTTTTAGTGTTTTTTGGTTCTTTGTTGTTGATAACGGGCAGAAATGCACGTTATTACAACGTAAATAAGTAAAACAATGAGGGAATGCGACGGTAAAAATATATAAAATCATGTCCAAAAGCGTTAAACTACGAATATTGAGATCACATGCGCCCATCGCATAAAAGCAATTAATTTACTTATTTTGTACAGGAAAATGCGTTGGCGCAATTAAAATTATGATCCAAGGAATTGGGTGTCCACGCACATTGAAAGATTGCAACTACAAAGCCATACGATCGTATGCAATCGCGAGAAGTTGCTCAAGAAGGTGGCTGCATAAAGACGGTACATTAAGGTGAAAGTTTAATAAATCATGATGGGATAGAAAGCTAATGACGGTCGAATCCAAATTTAGTTGACAAGCCGTTAACGACACACTGTAGCATGTACACTCAACTTTTCGGTGACCATTAATCAGCACATCAGAGCAGAAGATTTAATGACCGCCCATCATTGCAATTATTAGAGGGAAAAGCTTCTTCACCTTGAGCTCTATAAATACCGAAGGCCACCAGGTTAACGGTGGTTCGCGATACAGAATAGAGATCATATATGAAATAGATAACCGTTGGTCTGTTCATAGTTATTCTCATACTTAGAAGACAGAGATGAGCGAAGAGAAGAAGACGCCAAGAGATCATTCTTGGACAGCTCGAAAGACTATCGGGAAGTGCTACAAAAGGAGAGAGGGCCAACACTTGCGAAAGCAAGGATATTCATCTAGGCAGAGTTGGAGTGAAAAGACAGTGTAAAAGGCCACGGGAAGCAAGACATTGCTACCGGGCTTCTTATCTCTACTTTCTATTGTTATTTTGTATTCTACATTTAATTTATAAACAATGGAAATCTCACTTCAACTTATGTTCAATCTCTCCTTATTTTGCATGAGTAGCTAAATATTCGAATGAGTTGAGAAGTACTTAGCTGGCATGACCTAAGATTTACACTTTATGCGATCATCTTGTCTTATGTATACATCATTCACCATTTAGAGATACTTGAGAGAATAGTTTAAAGAAAGAATCTAGACTTGAGAGAGTCAGATTAGAATCTAGGCTTGAGAGAGTCAGATTAGAAACGCATAAGCAAGAGATAGAAACTTAGACATAAGTTCTGTTTGCTATTATGCATCGCATGCACCCTAGAATAGGATATGATAATATGCGGTCATCTTGTGTATGTGTGCATCGTCATCATCACATAGACAAGAATAGAGGCTTAGACATAAGTCTTATTGACATTATCGTATACATCACATACGTCCTAGAAATAGGAACTATGATATTTGCATTGAGAGATGACATATTGTTGTGTGTGTGTAGCATGATCGCATAACTTGAACGCAATCTTATGAAGTGTTAGCTAAATCCCTTCTCAACTCGTTCATCGCATACTCATTGTAGTTCTCAATTTCATCAACTCTTTACTTGAATCCGTCGCATAGGAAATATACTTAAACAAAATACCATCCAACTTATTTGCTTTTGCCAACGCAAAGGAATCAAATTTACTGTCGCATAGTAACTCAGTAGTCTCTGTGTTTGACTCTAGACTTACCCGGAAACCTAGTGAGATTTGTACTTGAATCTTATTAAGAAAACTTGCATGTGCAATGCATAACATATCACTGCAACTCATACCATATTCGCATCAGTTGTGAGATGATGTTAAATTGCTTATCGAGTCTTTCTTGAGTAGTTTTGTGGGTTGAGTTAATTTTTAGACCAAACTTAGTGGTGTTAAAGGTGAAAGCTTTTTTTATGAGTTTTGTTAGCCAAATAGATGGAGTGACCAAGTGAGATTACGACCTTACTTGAACAGAAGTTGTTTGATAGATTGAATAATGGTATCCTTGCATTCTAAATCAGCCGGGTGAGATTTACTGTTTAGACATGTGTGGGTCATCTGGAAAAGTGATAAACCCACCATAAGTTCAACCATAGTTACTACGAACTATGACCTTACTTGATTAGACATGTTTGATAGATTGAATAATTGTATCCTTGAGTTATAAATAGTTCGAGTGGGATTAGTCAAGGTGTGCGTAAGCTAGTCGAAACACCCATGGATATTAAAAAAATAAAGGTAGAGAGGGACTTACTGTTTAGACACGAGTAGGTCGTTTGGAAAGATGATAAACCTGTTATGAGTTTAAACTATGATGGTTACGACATGATCATAATTTACCTCTTTTACTTCTCATTAACTTGGGATTTTATAACCTAATTTAATTACGGACATCTTGAGTTATGAATGGAGTTCAATTATTTGAATTCTTTTGATTAGTTGGGTTTTGTCATCACATTCCAAATACCACAATAATTTTGAGACAATTCACATTCTTCTTTCCCTACCACCCAATTTTGATTAGCTTACAACAGCCTGTATAATGTATATCATTGTTCTTGTTCTTTTCCCCAAATGATTATTGAATTCACTCATTTCTTCTTCTTATTCTTCCTTTTCTTCAGTTGACTTTTGAATTAGTTAGAACAACTTAAAAGAAGTGTCTAGATACGATTAAGAACCCGTCGATTTTACCGCTATTCCAACTCATCGTCGTCGTCGAGAGGGCGAAATCATAATAAAACCTTAACACCTTTTCTTCTACCAATTATTTTAGGGAAGTTGATGGAACTTACGTGTAGTATGCTTAGAGCCGTTGGACAGGACTCTCATTTCTCTTCATGCCAATGAAAAATAAAGCTACCCAACTTCATACCCAAAACGAGAAAAATAATTCAAAAGTATAATAATTTACACGGGTGGTAAGTTTAGTCATTCTTTTCTTTTATTGTCATTCTCTCCCTTTATTCTTTAAATTGTAAATTAGTTTAAAGTAATAATTTGACGTTGTTAGATGTAATAAAAATACTTCTTGAATCTCCATCTTCCCCATTTGAGGTAAAAAATACTTCTTGAATCTCAAACAAAGACATGTGTTTGTTTGTTGTAAACATTTGAATTTATATGTGTTAGTTTTGAATTATAATATGTGAATTTGTATTTGTAGTCGGAACTTAAATCATATGCTTCTCAAGTGATTGATGGTACACTTGACATGAATGAGGATGAGATTTTCGTACGAGTATTTGGACTGGAGAAACATGGGCGTGTTCGTGGTTATGGAGTAGGTGTTACTCCTTCTGAGTTGTTTGGATCATCGTCTACTATATGCGATCTTGAGTGTCGTCTTAATGAGTTCGAACAACGACTTCAAAAATCTGAACGACAAAGAAAAGAATCTGAACAACAAAGAGAGGTTGAGGTAGAAGCACTTAGGCGTCAAATAAACGAATTAGAAAATCGTTTTGAAGATAGATTTCAAAAAATGATGGCAGAGATGCGTAAAAAATTTGTTTCTAGTTGATCAATTGTAGTTTGATGTTATAGAATTTCAATAATTTTTTGGTGTACTTTTATGACATATAAGTTTACTTCCACTCATGTCATTATCTATTTTTTTTAATTTTATTATTATATTTTGTAATTCATGGTACTACATGTAGATGAATTAGTAAAAACAACCTTCCGAGATTTGTCAATAAATGTGCTAAAAGGTTTTGTAAGAGAATTTTCGAAGGATATTTGATAATAAGTTTTTATGAATGTTTTAAAAATTTTGAAAATAATATGATAAGCCTTTAAAAATAATGAAAACCTTCGAAAAAGACTACTTGATAATAGATAATTATCGATAAATAATTTGACAATTATCGAAGATATATAACATTTGAAAAATAATAATTTTCGAAAGTTAATCAACCTTTGAAAATAATACTTTTCGAAGGTTAGTAAACCTTTGAAAAAGTTTTTTCGACCGGGATCTATTTCAACACTTTTCAAAGGTTGAGATAACCTTTGAAAAAATTGTATCGAAGGTCTATTAAATGTTTTTCTGAAGGTTTTGACCTTCGAAAAGGTCAATTTTCTTGTAGTGTCACTAATTGCTATTTGATTGTTGTAATAAGACAATATTCATGTAACAATTAGTATCATTAACAATTTGACAATCATTATCATATAGCAATCTGTGTTATTGACAACCAGTATTATATAGCAAATCAATATAAAATAGCAATTAGATAACAATCAGTATAAATATCAATCAAACAGTAATAAGAAAACAATCAGTATCATTGACAATTAGTATATCATATAACAAAAAATAACAAATGAAAATCAGATAGCAATCACATAACAATTACATAGAAATCAGGTAGCAATCAAATTTCAGGCGAAAATCAGTAAATCATGGTTGTATAGACACAAGCCAAATTTTCAATTTATTTTTTACTAAAGTTACAATTGCCCTTTAGTTGGACAACATAATATACACAACCTTTATTCCAATAATGTCCAAAGATTTGAAATATTTCTTATAGCAATTTAACCTTATGATCTGATCTCTTCTCATTGATTACATTATTAAACTTTTAGTGAAAGATCAAGTTGGGCAAAGCACTAAGGAAGAAAAATAGGGCAGCGTCGCACATAGGGTTGCAATGCTGAAGACTCGAGAGCTAAAGGAAACAAGGCAGCAACGCAACGCTATTGATAGTATTGCGACGTTACGATATGAAGGTGACCATTACTTACACCAGCGTTGTGACGCTACTTATAGCATTGCGACGTTGTGGTTGTTGCTCATAAAATAAGTCTTCTACCGTCACTTTAAAGAGGAGAACAATTTGGTGAGATTTGGAGACCTAAATTGAGAGATACTCTCTAGAGAACGAAACTACCATTGATATCAATCCGAAACTCAATAACGAAGGTTCGAGATGAAGGGATCGAATCCAAAACGAAAGCACGTAATCATCTTGCAATTTTGTTTTCGATTTTATATAAACAAAATACGATATAAAAATAATAACATAATGGATAAACAATCAAGATTAGCATGCATTTAAGAGAAGAAAAGTGGGAAAAGCTAAACCTTACCTTTGTTGATTCCCAAATTCTTCATGATTCTCTCTGTGTCTTCTCCAAAATGTCTCTTCAATGATCAAGGGATACCACCATAAGTGAAACCTTATTATTCTCTAGGATCCCAAGAATTGGATGTGTGGTCTCCAAGACTTAGAAGAGAAAGAAGGAGTAGAGAAAAGAAAAGAGATTTTGAGATAAGTAGTAAGAGATTAGGATTCAGAATTCTCAATTCAACTATATCACAAACATGGGTCATGAAGACCTATTTATAGAGAGGAAGGGCGAGCCCCTTTTCCTAGTCTTTCCTATTCATACTCTAGTTCTAATTTAATTAAATAATTTTTATTTAATTAATTAGTCCAATAATGAAATAATCATCTAAATTAAATCCAATTTAATATAATTAATTAATTAATTAATTAATAACACATGTTTATTTATCTATACTTCTACAAAATTAATTAATTAATTAATTAACCATTAATTAATCAATTAAATGACTATATTAAATCATATTTAATATAAAATTAATCAACATATAATTATCACATATTTATATATATACATCTCTTTAATATTTGAATCTTATTCAAATATTTTTCTCTCTTAATTATAGATNATAATTATCACATATTTATATATATACATCTCTTTAATATTTGAATCTTATTCAAATATTTTTCTCTCTTAATTATAGATCACGTCTATAATTAACAATATTATAGTAATCTCATTAATATGCAATTGACTTGAACAATTCAAACCAGACCTCTTATATATTCTTTAATGAGCTAACAACGAGACCTTATGAACCTACAGATTAGAAGCTCCAATGATATAAGATTAATTAATTAAACTCTTTAATTAAATTAATAATTTTTTATTAACTATCGATCACTCCATTAAAGACCAATAGTTGCACTCTTTGCACTGTAGATTTATTTCTGTGTTCACAGATATAATCAATCAACAGGGAGTTGACCCTTCACAAATTGCTCATAAGGTTGAGGCTATAAACTAACACCTCTCGAGACAGTGAGAGGTTGAGGCCTCAATATTCAAGATCCGGAATTAGCTATTAAGGGAGAAATTTATCTACTTTCCCTAAGGCCGGAAAGTGAGTGAATTTCATCTTGTGTAGTTGTGTTCCCAGCTCCCTACTCGGATAAGTCCCCAAAATAGTAGACTTGTTGAGTCGGCTAACAAGGCTACTCTCTCCCATACAAATCAAATGATTACCCTCATAGACAAGAGTTCACAACTCACTCGAGATTAAGGTCAAGTCACATATGGTCATCCTAGTGAAATATAAGTCTCTTCTAGCAATGGTGTTATATAAAGAGACTATTCGTTTCGCAGTCCGATTTTATACAAACTATTTGTATAGAATACCTCCGTAAGCATATCTCCACATAAATGATCAGAATCAGATCATTTGTAGCACTTTACAACAATTGTAACATCTACAAAATAGGCCGTATTCGTAGTGTCACCAGGATAAGGTACCTGACCTTATCCATCTACTATAGGTTATCACTTAAACGTGATCCACCTATATGTCTCCACATACATGTTTAAGTTTCATAAAATAACTTTGGATCTTAGTTTATTGGATTGATTTAATACAATCTAAACATTAATAAAAATACCTTTTATTTTATTAGATATATAATTTTCCTTTACAAACTACAAGATACACTCGATTTAGGACATTAACTCCAACACAAGAGATCGAAATCGTAATACAATGATGGTGAAGGGTGATCGTGTTACCTTCCTATCTTTCTTCCTTGTTCTCTGTGGCAATTTTCTGTGTTAGATCTCTAGTTTTATGAACATGAGTAGCTAAATCTCTCAATTGATTAGTTCTTTGACGTTTGAATTGATTTTCTGATAGTTGAATTTGAATTTCTTCTCCCTACAAATCTATTTGTTTGACTGGCCATTGAATGAATATATTTTGGGCTGAATTTTCTGCTTGAGAAAGAGAGGTTTAGCTAGAACTGAGCAATTAAACTGTTATTCGATAATGCATGACAATGATTAAAGATTAATAGGAGCTGAAAACGAAGGAATGATAATGTGGCATTGTTGTAACATTGAGGAAGAAAAACAATTTGTTGTAATTATGCTAGAGTAGGTTGCACTTGAAAAAGAATGCCTTGATCATAGACCTCTAGGCTCATTCGATCTAAACAATTGATCCATATGTTAATAACTTATTCGAATTTCATAGCGAAACAACACCTTGGAATTACTATCTCATTGAATTAGTATTCTTGTTTTTCTATTTAATTAAGCTTCAACAACAAATTTCTCTTTTCATGTGTCTAAATAAAATTGGCTTGAGTTTAATGATAGCTAACCAAAAATTTCTCAAACCCAATCCCTGAGGACGATACCCCAATCGAGATTTTATTACTTCGATATGTATGCTTGTGTGCTGCTGTTAGTGGCACCACATTCTCTCCTGGCCTGAGAAGGGTTTGGTTATAGATGGACTATAATTAATTGTTCATTACAGAAGTAAAATAGTAATTTGGACCTAACTGTACTTACGAGCAATTTGTGAAGGGTTAATGCACTATTGATTGGTTATATCCAATGGACACATAAATATATCTATAATGCGAAGAGTGCAATTGTCGATCTTTAGTGGAGTGGCCGGTAGTTAATGAAGGTTGATTAATTTGATTAAAGAGTTTAATTAATTAATCTCACATCATTGGAGCTTCAATCTATAGCTCCACAAGGTCTCCTTATTAGCTCAATAAAGATTAATGAGAATCAAAATAATTTTGGATTAATTTGAATTATCAAATTAATTGTATATGATATAATTAATATAATGTATGTGATACACTATAACATAAAATTTTAATGAAATAAATATTTGAATATGATTCAAATATTAATTATATGAATATGATTTATATAAAAATTATATGTTAAAATTAATATGAAAATGATTCATATCAATACTATAGGTTATATGAGAGAATAACAATTTATAGGTTATATTATATGTAATATAATAAACTATAAATTATATGTTATATGGGATATAAATATAGTATGTATTTAGTTATATTGAAATAGTTTAATATAATTTGAAATATTGAATTCAAATTTATAACTCTTTTAGGAGTTATTTTTCAAGTGGGAAGTTTTTATTCCCTGATCTCTCATATAGGTAGTGTGGTAGAGAAAGAAGAAGGATGATTTTATTTCTAATGTGAAAAAATTGGTTTTCACCGATTACTCTCCCTCTCATTATCTTCTTCATCTTCTCTACAATTTTCTGTCAAGATATACACAACTCTCTCTTCACCAAAATTAACACATGGAAACCCACAACTTTATACAATTCTCATCTTGAGAATAACAAAGAAGACATTGTGGTGGTATTTCTGTTACTGTGTGTTGCTGTATTCGTGGTGTTGAGAACGGAAAAAATGTCGGATCTATTCTTGTTCATCGAAGGGTAGGCAAAAAGACGGTTCTTCAAGGGTATGTGTATCACGATCCCTTGTATGTGTATCACGATCCCTTCTCTATGTTAATTCAGTAGAATAGCATATTTAGGGAATTTTTTTATCTTGTTATTTCCAGTACTCTGCTTTTAAAGTTTTGTAAAAACAAAATTAGAGACACGAATGCGTTCACATGCTTCTACTTTTGGAATTCCATACATTCACATTAACATTTTTGTTTATTGCCTCTATCTGAAAAAAAGTCTAGGAACACTTTCATAATGTCAGATTTGAGGGTGTTCTAAGACACTTTTTTTTTTTTTTTTTTTTTTTAAATTATAATTCCATGGTATGCCTCAAGACCGAGGCATTGTTCGTGCCAACTGACTTAATAATGTCGAATATCTCTTTCTCTATAAAGGGAGCAATGATGATGAATTTTGGTGTTGTTGGATAGGAGACCACTTAAGGTTGTCAATAAACCATAAGTTGTTACTTCTGCTTCTTATAGAATAAATATTAGTAAAGTGGTCTAAGAAAACCTTTTTAATCATCTCATTTGAAAGATGTTTAATACCACCATTATCAGTAATCTCCATAATAGGCTTTTCCTTTGTCTGGCAATGCAATTCGATGGAAGAAAGCAGAATTTTCATCACCTTCAATCAACCATTTTCATTTTTTTTTTTGGGCATCTTTGAGACCAATATTGAGTTTCCCTGATGGCTTCACATTTAGGTCAGTTCTTATGGAGGTTCTTCGTAGACTATCAACTTTAGTCATGGTAAAATTTGCTTCCATAGCATCAAATTTTTCGATTTCTTTGATCAGATTGTGTTTCTTTTGAAATGAAACAAGATTTTGGTTGTCTTACCAATTCTTAATCTGTCCTGTGGACTGACCGAGTCTTTGGATAAAGGAATATCCGAGATGTCCATCCTGATTAGTTAAGAGGCCACCAATTATGAACATTGTTTAAGAAATCAACAGCTTTCAAAGTTGTCGTTGTTGAATCGGAAGGGGCAGAGGCCCCAAGTCAGGTTAGTATCTTCAAGAACTACAGGGTGGTGATCAGAAGTAGTTCAAGTGAGAAGTTTTGAGAGGTCAGGTTGGAAAATAGCTTCCCATTGAGAGGTGTATAAAAAGCGATCCAATCTTGACTAAACAAGCCGGTTGTAGAGGTTTGACCAAGTGTACAGACCGTTACCCAAAGGGGGGTCAATATGACCAATTTTCGAAATGAAGTTGATGAATTTTTTCATACTAAGTCTCACAGGCTGATTTGCTGAAGTTTCTGAAGTCCATCTAACAACATTAAAGCCACTAGGATTGCAGCAAAAAATCGAAAAATCAAATCAATCCAAATCGATACGATGGTTTGGTTTGATTTTTTAGTATGAAATCAGATATATTGGTTTGTATTTGGAGAAAACTAAAAAGTATTGGTTTGGTTCGATTTTTTATTTGAAAAACCAATAAAAATCGAACCAAAATGAGGGTATACATATACCCTTAAAAATAAACCCTAACATTATATATCTTTTAGTATTTTAATTATTATGATGCATATATATATATATATATGTTGTTTAGAAAATAAGACCAATTATTATGGCACTTATATGTTTTTTTATTTAAAAAGTGAGAAAAAATGTCAAATTTCAATCTATAAAAAAAAGAAATAGACCCAACTCTAATTTAAAATTAGCAAAAAGAACTAATTCAAAACAAAAACAAAAATAAAACTTTGCGAAAAAAAAAAATAAATAAAATACCAAAAACCAAGAACCAAACTGATAATAAACTGAACCAAATAAAAATCAATATATTGGTTTTGTACTTTATTGGACATTGGTTTGAATCCCTTCTTTATAAAACAATTGAGTTGGTTTGGTTCTTGCTTAGTCCCAAAGCCGACAAAACCGAACTGACTATCACCCCTAAAAGTCACTACCCAAGAGCTAAAGAGACCCACATTTCGAGCTGATAAAATCAAGTTCAGACCACAGGTGTTTCTGATTTCTTCTTTTACTGGATCGTCAAGGCCGAGAACCACAAATTAAAGCCATCAGGGTGAGAGAAGCAAACAGAAATGGAGAATTTTCCTTCATATGAATCAGTGTGGTGATAATACAAATCGTCCCAAAGTAGGATGATGCCACCTGATTTACCCGTAGCTGCAAGAAAAATCCACAATACTAGACGGATTCCAAATAGATTTGATTAGAGATCTATTGACATTTGTAATTTTTGTTTCAATAAGGATTGTAAAATTAGGGCAATAACTAGAAATAACACTTTTTATTAATGCTCTTTTGGAGGGAGAGTATAACCCTCGTACATTCTAGGTAAAAGATTTCATGAAGGAACGTGATACTTGAAGGAACCCTGTGTGAAGGGACCATAAGCGAAAGCGGATCATCCCAATTCTCAAGATTTTAAATTATGCATCTAGAATAGAAATTTATAGTATGCTTGAACAAGAATTATAGAAAATAAAATACGCTTAAGAATCCATACCTTTGAAGAATGATTCTTCAATTGAATTCCCTCAAACTCCAATTGGGCACTACCATACAAGTGTCCTCGATATTCTTTGGATGAAAATCTAGGAGGAGTGAGGCTTAGCTATTTTGGATTTTTAGAAGGAAGGGATTGAGAGAAGAGGAAGAGAAAAAAAAATTAGAACCTTTCTTTCATTTTTTTTTTCACACTCCTCTCTATTCTCTAGATTAGGGAGGAAGGAGAAAAACCTGCTGCCCTAGGGTACTCCCTCCCATTAATTTATTCAAAAAAATATAAATAAAATAAATAAATAAAACTTAATTTTATTTTAATAAATAATTATATATATAATAATATTTTATCATATATAATATATATTAAACTATATGTTATATCAAATATAACATATAACCTATAGTTTATATATTGTATCAAAACAATATAACCTATAATTTATTTTCTCTCACCAATAGCCTTTAATATAAATCACATTTACATTAAATTTAACAATATAAATTCAATTCACATAATCAATATTTAGATCATATTCAAATATCTATTTCTTCTCATTAAATATTATAATGTATGAAATACATTATAGTAATTATATCATATATAATTAAAATTTAATTAATTATATCATATACAATTAATTTGAATAATTCGAATTAATCCAAAAACTTATTCTCATTAAATCCCATTGAGCTACCGAGCGGACTTCATGGACTTGTAGCTTGAAACTTCAATGGTACGTGAATAATTAATTAAACTCTTTAATTAGATTATTCACCTCTGTTAACTATCGGGCATTCCACTAAAGACCGATAGTTGCACTCTTCGCACTATAGATATATTTCTATGTTCATTGGATATAACCAATCAACAATACAATGACTTTTCATAAATTGCTCGTAAGTACAGTTGGACCAAAATTACCGTTTTGCCCTTGTAGTTACATCTAACTCCTTAAGTACCACTTATCCCTTTAATAAACAATAAATCATAGTTCAACTATGACCAAACCCCTATCGTGCCAGGAGAGAGTGTGGCGCCACATTGTTCAAGCCCCAAAATCAGCCCTTAAGGGAGCAATTCATCTACTTACCCTGACATTGGGAAATAAGTGAATCTAGAGGATGTGCTCTATTCGAACTTGATATGAGGCAGAAAAATGGAGGAAACAACGATCGTGTATACGATTGGGCAAGTGGGAGATGGTGGAGACCTATCGTATGGGTCGATGCCCAATCGTTTAGATAAAGCTATGCGATCGTCTAGCAAAAGCTATGATTTCGTTTAGCTCTATCGTTTAGCTCGGTCTGTCGCTTACATACTCTACACGATCGTTTACCTTGGGCTAGCGATCGTCTAACAAAGCTATATGATCGTTTAGTAAACACTGCACGATCGTTTAGCTCGCACCTGCACGATCGTTTAGCTCGCCCAACCGTCATTTAGTAAATCTGTATTTACTTGACGACCACCGTGAGTTTCTATACGCGGAGAGAAAACTCAAAAATCCTTTTCAAACTTTTATAAAACTTCTTTTCAAAATAAGAACCCACTTTTCTTTTAAACTCACGGTTACCATGATCCAATAACCACCCACTACTTTGGTTATTTAAAAGAAAAAGTATTAATTATCCAATAATTAATATTATTATAAATATAAATGATCACTACAAGAATTTTGGGCTTTAATGTCGGTTGGAAAAAGTGAAATCGGATGTATAATGTCGTTTTTTTTTAAAAAAAGCGGATCTTTAATGTCGGTTTTAAACCGATATTAAAGACCCACTTAATTTATCTCATTCTCTATTTTCCCCCCATTTTTTTTTCATTTCCCTGTTCACTCTCCCCCATTTTCTTTTTCCTCTCATTCTTACACTTCCCTTTTCAGACCCTCTTCTTTCTCACTTATCTCTTCCAAACCCTTGCCATTCGTCCGTCGATCGTAGGTGAAGAGGTTGTCATGGTGCAGATCTGTTCATCGTGCAACCCATGTCGCCACAAACCAGGTCCGTTCTTGGCCCAGATCTGCTCCGCGTCTCATCAATCGCCTGCCATTCCACTTTCTTGCATTTCCTAATTATTTCTCTCTCCTCCACCCTTCATTTTCACAGGGTGTGAGAGATCCCCAGGCAGGTCAGTCGATTCAATTCGATAGCACTTCATTTATTGTTGATCTCATCTTTCATCGTTAACCCCAAGTGATTTTTCTTTTTGATCTGTGTGTTTCTTTGTTTTGTTTTTGCTTTTTTCTTTTTGGGCCTTGTTTGTTTGTTCTTATTGTGTACTTATCTGGTTCAGATTCAATCGAAGCTTTGATCTGATTGATACATGGGATTTACCCATTTTGTGTATTTCTATATACCCTGTATTGTTTTCGTTGATCCTTTTAATTAATGGTGATTTAGAAGTGTTTTGGATTTGGTGTATCCCATTTGGATGTGTTTTTACTGTGTACTGGAAGTTTGCTGCTGTAGTTGGGAGAAATCTAGCAATTTGGATGTGGGTAGTTGTTAGCCTAAAGTATACTGGAAAATAATAAGTGTTATCTTCTGGACTATGGTGTTGAAATATTTGTTTGGGTTGGAAGAGTGACACAAGTAGATGAGCGAAAAGCAACAATTCAAGTAGCTGAGGTAACCTTCTGTGCCAAAATTTCAAGTAATTAAAGTTATGGACTAGATTTATCAAACAATACTTTATATTCAGGAATTTATTGCCAGCCAGAATAGGCCAAAGGCAACTCGTGTGACTTGGGTTATACAAGGCTATGAAACACATTCTTTTAAGTCCAACTTCGAGTCCTGGCCAGTTGGATCAGTGACTATAGGTGTTGAGGAAGGAAGAGGAAAAGTAGCTGGTAGTTACCACATCTAATTGATAAAATGAGTTTTTTATTCTGCTTGCTTTAATTATTACTTAAAATGGTACTCTTTTTGTAAATAGCTCTATTGAAGCAACAAGGTCTTGGTCTTAAGGGATTAACAAAAAGTGCACCAGTGAATGAGGAAGTTCCACCGTTGCTGGAAGGAGGCGGGAAAATGGAGGTTTAGATGATACCAGTTTTAGTTGTTCTAAATGGTTAGATTAGTTTTGATTATTTAATCGGGGTCCTGATGGTTTTCATTCTCTAGGTATGGCGAATCAATGGCAGTGCCAAAACTCCATTGCCTGCAGAGGATATTGATAAATTTTATAGTGGAGACTGCTACATCATTCTTTATACCTACCACTCTGGTGAGAGGAAAGAAGATTATTTCTTATGCTCTTGGTTTGGAAAGGATAGCATCGAGATTAGTTAGCATTTAGGATTTATTTTGAGAAAATCTAACTATTGTAAGTTACATACTTAAACTTGAAATGTGGTGGTATACTTGCCAATTCAGGTACATGTCTTACCTCCCTTAGAAGTATTTCTCTATTATCTTCTAACTTTAGGAATACTAAGCCAATTCCCACGAATTTACAATCATGATCATCCCCCATGTAGATTGAGCCTCATTCCCATGATTTATAACTCATAAACCATTCCTTTTTGGAAGTCATATGATAGGTACATCTTGAGTCCATGACCCGATCTTCCTTTTCCTCAGTTTTATATCCCATGGGCTTAAAATGAGTTGCTATTAGGATTTCAGTTTATTCATAGGAGTTTTCTCCCACTGAAACATTTCCTCTGCCATAATCTCTTGATTTCCTATTATCACTCCTTTCATAGTCTCTAGTTCTGTCATTTTTGCCATTGTCCCCCTACTTTCTTGAGTTCCTTCTATAGGATTTTCCCTTATCAGGACAATTCCTCTTGAAATGCCCCTCCTTGTGACAAATGAAACACTTCAAGGGAGGTTTGTCCTGATGGTTCTTGTGGTTTTTGTCAAAATGACCCCCTCTGGTGAAATTCTTCCCTTTTGTGTAGAAAGACTCAGCCCCTCTAGCCTTATTCTATGTTTTTAGCTTGAGTTCTTTACACCTTAGAGCATTAATCACAGAGTCTACTATCACATTATCTCTTCCATATTTCAAGGCTGATAGACTTCATGTGTTGAATTTATCAGGATAACAACTTCACTCTTAACCCCTAACTTCTCACCAGTTTGATTAAAAGCATTTGTAAGCCTTTTGAATTCATCTCAATTCTCATCCAATGATTTGGATGGATTCATTTTAAAGGAAAATAGTCTTTCACGAATGTAAATTTTGTTGGGAAGATCCTTCTTATCATAGAGCAAGTGTAGCTTCTTCCAAACATCATGGGCTGAGATTTCATCAATTACCTATCGAAGTACAATATCTGAAATGTTTAGAATCAAGGTTTTGTATGCTATTTCTTCCATAGTTTGCTTTTGTTCAACAGTAATTATTGATGGAATTTCTTTTGGATCTTTAAGGGCATTTGCTGCTTTTTGCACCATTACAATGGTCTTGATCTTCTTGGCCCACAGAGTTAAGTCCCCATTCCTAGTAAACTTTTCAACTTCATACTTTGTTGATCCTATTGATACTTTTCTAACTCTTCTTGACAGATTATTGAAGAATCTTGGAAGTTTCTTGGCAAATCTTAGCTTGGATAAACGAAGCTCTGATACCAATTGTTAATAAAATGGGCCTTTAAAGTTTAATTTCCTGATGAAGGTCCATTCTCTAGCTCGTTCCAAAAGAAAAATTAAATGAGTGAAGGGCAATGTGCCACGTTACCTTTCTTCTCTATGTGGTAAAAAAAAACTCTATGAAATCTGTAAAAGATTATAGAGGTGACATAATGGCTCTGTTACTTCTCTCCCAATTTCTCCCCAGTGTTTGCTGAAACCCTTTTCATCCCCTCATTCTTCTTTTGTAAACTTAGTTTTCTAATGGATTTCATAGCTCAAATCCATGGTAAATTGAGCTGCAAAGTAAGAAATGAGTAGAGTAGAAGAAGAAGAACATGTATAGTGGTTCAGTTTTCACCTACATCCACCGTTGAAGCTCATCAAAGAGTTATCTTTTATTCTCAAGAAGAAGATAAGTTCTTTTCCCTCTTTTTACAGCTATGTAAAAATGTATCTCACTCATTTACATATATAGCTAATTATTCAAAGAAGAGTATTTACAAGAAGGTCATTCTGTTTTAACTAACTTCTAGTTTGTTTTTCGGTTTCAGAGGCAATAATTACAAGCAGTAGGAAGCTCTAGTTTGGATCAACCTAACCAGTATTCCTTAAATCTCTTTTCTAGAAAGAATTCGTTGGTGCATGGGGTAGCAATAAGGGTCTGGAAGGTACTACGAAGCCATTCAAAAGACACAGGGAGAATCGCCATCGAAAAAATTTATATGGGCTACTTCGATCAAAAGCAGTCTTTGCCCTCGCGAGTGCTTCTTAGAAGATGGGAAAAATTACTTTTTTCCACATAGCAGGTTCTTGGTAAGTGTGGAAGGTGAGTGAGTCATATTCAAGGAAGCAGTAAGTTCAGTAAGGACAAGGGAAGAGTGAGAGGGTTGGTAAAGGGGGTGGAATAAAAAGGTGGAGAGGGAATAAAAACGGGGGCGAAATAGAGGAAATGGCAAGGATGTTATCATTTATTATTTGCTATTATTAGAAAAGAATGGAAAAAATATTTTCCATGGTTAAATTACGACTAGTGTGAAGAAATGTGAAACATTACCATTTGACTTTTTAGTTGGGTAATTGTTTTACATAGTTGTTAAAAATATTTTTAAGTATAGTAAAATGTCACTGTCTATCAGTGGTAGATTGCGATAGACATCTATCACTGATACTCATAAATGTCTATCACGGTCTATCACTAATAGATAGTGAAATTTTACTATATTTATAAATAAATTGACACATTTTTCTTTACTTGAAAATAATTCTTTTTAGTTTATATATATAAATTTGGAGTGAAAAATTTAAACTAAATCCAACATTTTAGTTTTAAAAAAAATTGTATTAACCAAGTTAATTAATGTTTACATCCTTACTCAGATTTAATAATGAATGACTAAATAATGTCAACATAAATTTAACTAATTAATATATTCTTTATTTGAAATTGAATTTCCTTTTTAATATTTAAAAATGTGTATGAAATTTTAAACGTGCTACACTACTAACACGTTGGATTAAGTTAATTATTTTTAATGATACTTATGTATTTGAATGGTGATTTTTATCATAAATGTCATATTTAATTTGCAAATCTGTTGCATTCATATGGCACAAAAAAAAAAAAAAGGCATCTAAAATATACTTTCTTTTCTTCTTAGATTAATAGTTCGGTCCATTGAAAATTACGTAAAGTAATATTTATTATTGATTATAATTTTTTGAGTATGGTATCCAACTTAAAAACCATAGACGATGTCATTAAATAGATAATAAACGGGAGAGAAAATGACGGAAAATAAACACAGGAAAATCCAAAACAAAATCATGGTGATTTTCACATGGTTGTTTTCATTTGACTTTATTTTATTTGTTTAATGTACTTTTGTTTTCTTTAACACGTATTTATATATATTTTTAAAATATTTTCATTTGACTTTTATTACAACAAAATATATGATTAGGGTTTCTTGTTTTTTGAGTAAACGATATGTATGATTAGTTATTTATTATAATAAACAAGAAATGTAATAAAAACAAAAAAAAGCATCATATTACAACGTGGACTTCATAATTAATTTTTTTATGTGATTATTAAGCATGCATTTAACTATTAAGATGTAATATTGTAATATATAAAAAGCCTTAACACGACACTGGATTTGAGAATCAATTACGACACTTCCACTAATTAGAATTAAACTTATAATATAAAAAAATGTTTGATAAATTCATTCACATTGAGGTATGAATTTTTTGATGTTTTTTTTAATGAGAGATTGAAGGCGTAACGTAGAAGTGAGAGCTTATCTTTTAAAATCTCATAATTTGTTACATTTTATGTTGGGTGCAAATTTAACTTTTAAAATTAGAGAAAACCAACTTTTTTTATTGGAGAATCTCACATTGGAAAATTTAGTGTTAAAAGTCTCCTTTATGTACTCCAACCTTGTGTTTTGGGTTTGAGCCCCAAAGAATACCATGTTTTGGAGGGAGTGAGGGGTTACATCAATGTGGGTTTAGTGGACATCCCACATGTGCACCGCCGTCCGGTCGGGCGAGGCGAGTGTGTGTGATGATTATTTTTAATTAAAAAAAATACTATTTTATTTTTTATTAATTANCTAAATAACTTGGTTGCAATAAGTTTTTTATTTTTTATTTTTTTATTTTTTTTATTTTTTAAATATTTCAACTTATAATTTTTAAATAATTATTTAAAATGATACGTTTTGTTTAGTTTATATTAATGGTTTAGCTTTAATTTTTTTAAAAAATAAATATGATATAATTTTAAAAAAGATTGATACCTTCGACTTATGAAAATTAGGAGATATTTTATTAGGTGAAAAAGAATAGATATATAAAATAAACCTTAACTTTAAAAGATAAAATGTAAATTTTATTAAAATTTGCATTTGTTTGGAGGGGAATCAAAAATTGATAGGGAACTTATTTTTAGAAGGGTATAAAATGAACTTGTATTCTAAAAATGATTTTAATGGATTTAAGTTCAATTTGTTTTACCAAATAAAAAAAGATTAAAATTCTTCTATAATCACTTTTGTCCCTTTCCAAAATCAATCTTAAATTAGGAATGTTAAAAAAAAATCCAATGACTCGAAAAAACCAATCAACCAAACACATTCGTGCAATTTGGGTTAGGTTATCAACTCTTTTAGGTTAGATTGAGTTTAAATAAATGAAAATTTTATGGGTTGTGTTGGTTCACGGTTCACCTAAAATAACCACTAATCCAAACTTATTATTAACTTTAAAATGTCTCTCTCTCTCTCTCTATATATATATATATATAATTTCATTAGTTTTTCGGGATAATTTATTCTTCAACAGTTTCTAAAAATAATTTTTTTAGCACTTTGGAAAGAAATTATATATATAAAAATTGAAGTTGAGTTGTTAACCATAATTTAATGTATGAAAATAATTAAATCAAATTTTTACGTATTAATAAGATTTAAATAAATGATCCAAATAACCCGAACCAACCCAACCCAAATATATTCATAGTTGGTTGGGTTTGATTCATTTTTTAATAAGTTATTTGGGTTGAAGAAATTTACAACCCAAATAATTGAATTGTATATATATATATATACACGCTATTTGGAAAAAAAAAAATCAAATTTGATATTAGTTCTTAGTTTTAGTTTGAAGTTGCTTTTTTTATTGTTTTTTTTAGTAAAATAAAAACAATATTTTTCATTCATGAAATGACTTTACGTGCATGAATAATTTATAAAGAAAAGACTAATGGAAGCTTTCTTTTTAAACTTAAACTTGCACAAGGACTAATTTCAAGATTTATCAAAAGTATGTGATTAATTTTGAACATTTGAAAATATGTAAAATACTACACTTATTCTATATATATATATAGGGATTTAAAAAATTGAGTCTCTACTTCAAAAATTATATAATCACTATAGGAATTCTGGGTTTTAATGTCGGCTGAAAATCGGCATTAAAGATAGTGTTATAAAAGGTCTTTAATGTCGATTGTCTTTAATGTCAGTGTTAAACCGACATTGTACACCCTCTTCAATGTCTCAATGTCGGTTTAATACTGACATTAAAGACAATCGACATTAAAGACCTTTTATAACACTATCTTTAATGTCGGTTGTCAACCGACATTAAAGCCCTTTAATGTCGGTTTGCCCAAAATCACTGTCCATTTTTTTAAATTATTGTCCATTTTTTAAATTCCGTTGTCGAATCCATTTTTAATGTCAGTCAAAAAGTTAAAAACAATATTATAATAATTTATCCACAAACAATAATTGTTTTTATGTATTAAGATCTCAACAAACACAAAAATTTAAATCTAAGTCTTGCTCACAAAGTACGAATAATAATTAGCTCCCAAAGAGAATAACAAAATTTATACTTACAAAGCAGTAGTTGGCTGCTTACGTATAAAATTACTCCAATAATCTTTTCGAACATCCACCTCTTTGAAGCTCTAAGTCATCGCCTCTACCCTGAAATTCACTCCCAATCTTCCTCGTAGAGGCCCTAATCAAACTGTTTTCCAAATAACGACAAAACACAAAATACATAGGAATAGTCGATGGTGTCACGGTGCTAGTCCAATTTTCCCCAGTGTTGCGCGAGTACCTCGCATCGCCGCGACGTTAGGGGTCAATTTTCTGTCTGGCGTCACAACACCACAACGCTACTCTTTTTTCTATTGTAGCATTGAGCTTGGGTGTCGTTCAACATTGTGGCGCCTTTTTTTTTTTGCTCTTCTTCTCTAAACAAACCCTAAGTCAAACTTTGACCTTCTTAGGGGAATTTTCATCATTTTACTCTTTGATTAGCCCGTTCAATCCAAAGCCTCGCTCCTACACATTAGACGAAATAGAGCATCAACAAACACAATAAACAATAAAATCAATAAAAATTCTAAGTCTAAGAAAGCACCTTTTGAATGCTTTCAATTCTTTGTTTATTATGCAATAATAATAATAATAATAAATGGATATTATCATATTAATATAAATCTAATCTTACTGAAAAATTAATTTTTCCAAATTTTTTTACATTTAAAATTTTATTAAAACTACCTTTTTTTTTTTAAATAAGGATATTATCATTTTAAAACATGATCTAATTGTACTTTTTTTCCAATACTTTTTAGAATTTCTATTTTAAATTACTTTTTTGTTTTTTTGAAAAAGATATTATCACATGGTGATAGATTTGAGAAAGTACTTTTTGTTCCCTTTCTTATTTTTCACCATTTTTGCTTACACTACTTATTCATTTGCAGGTATTGTGATTGTTTCGACGCTAGAGTGTATTGTCCTGAGTTTTGTCTTGTCAATATGTTTTAGCAATCCTAAAGATGTAAATATTTTTCAAACCTTTCTATAATAATAATTGAATATAATAATAGTTTTTCTATCTATTTTTCTTCATGGCCAAGAAAGCACTCCATATTTTATCTATTGTTCTTGTAGGTTCTTGAATATATACGGGAAGAGTTTTATAGGGAAATGAGAATAATCAAAATGCTTGACATTGTAAGCCTCTATTTATTTGTTTGTTTGTTGAGAGGGAGAATGCTTTGGCATTATAGAATTTAAGAGAATTGTGCCTGTTTCAAGAAAACTTCTGCTTCCTTAGTTATACTCCTACGAGTTTAGATTTAGTTCATATTGATTGAAGTTACCTCACATTTGTATTCTTTCAATCTCTTCCTCTACCATAACATGATGTATATTGAAACTCTCTTTGTTGGCTGGTCTTGGAATTCAAATGAAGGTAGTTTTGGTTATCCATTATGTCATCTCCCTCACCTCCATAATCTATTGATTTCAAAAGAAGGTGATTTGGTTATCCATTATGCTGTCAGCAAAATAGTTTATATTCATTCTATTGGATATTTAGTGTTAATAGGACCATTTGCTTTTCTACTTGAATGTCTCTTCATTAAAAGTGTGTGCGTGTGATATGACATATTTTTGGAGAAATAAGTTGAATCATTATGTAAACTAGTTTTGTTGAGAGAAGATTGTTGTTTGAATATTGTTGGAAGTGCATTTCATTGAACAGATGTTAAAGTAAAAAAAATTTGTATTGTTGTGGTACTGCTGTAAAAATTTTTTCTAAACATAAAAGTTATAAAGTTAGTTCACTATAGAAAATCTGACTTCTCCCAACGTCACATTTCGTTGGAAAAGTGTGGAAAATTTGTCGGGAGAGGATCTCCGACGCATAAACGGTCGTCCGGAGTTTGGTCGGGAGAAATCCGTCGGGAGAGGAACTCCCGACGCACTTTCAAAATGGCGTCGGGAGTTATGGGGGAACTCGTGCATCAGGAGTTCCTGGAACTGCCGATGCCTAATATACGGCGTCGAAAGTTCCAAGAACTCCCGAAGCACTACAATGCGTCGGGAGTTCCCCCTAACTCCGACGCCTAAGTTGGTGCACTGCTAGAATCTGGCCAACCGAGTTCCCACTAACTTCCGACGCCACGTAGGCGTCGGGAGTTCCTATATGTGTGGGAGTATTAAAATTAATATATCGTTTGTAATTTTTTAAAATTTGATCTAAAAAACCTTTAAAACATATTATACCAAATAAAGATTCACATAACTAAAAACAAAAATGAAGTCCATATAATAACAAGTAAAAAAAAATTACAATATCCAAACGAAGTCGATAAACATTCATATCACAAATACATAAAAGAAGTAAAATCAAAACAACATCTAGAACACTTCTCAAACACAGCATCTTCAACATTTTCCCAGCTCATCTCCGAACAGCATTCTACAATAAAACAAAAACATTGAAATGTTATATCGATAAACATCCACAACACGTTCAAACTTCAATACGGGTGTAATGAATCTCTACCCACCCCTCACGACAAACATGTAACTCCCGAACATCAAAAACACACAAAATGCCTCAAGATACCCAACACACATAAAAATCAAATTTGGTCCCAGATACAGGGAGAGAGTGAGAGGCAAGCAGAGAGCGAGATACAGAAAGAGAGTGAAAGGCAAGGAGAGAGCAAGATACAAGGAGAGAGCGAGATACAGGGAGAGAGCGAGAGGCAAGAAGAGAAACAAGAGGCAAGAAGAGAGCAAGAGGCAGTGAGAGAGCATGAACTACTGCAGTCTATCTTCGATTATTTTCAACACACACCACAAAGAATACAATTGCTTATGGTTTAAAGTACATAGCCCTAAACACAAGGGCAAAACAGTAAATGAATAAACAATGTTAGTGACATGTGTCACTCTTCAATAGGAGGCCCTTCTACAGAATTGGCTGGCTGGGATAGGGCCACATTACCTGTAGACATGGGCTGGTTGGGCTTTTTTTCTTTGTCCTTAATAAAAAATGGTCAAGTTCAAGGACAAGACGGGTGTAATGAAACTCTACCACCCCCACGACAAACATGGAACCTCCAAACATAAAAAACATACAAAACGAGTAAACAATGACCAACACACATAAAAACTCTAATTTGTCCCCGAAATGGTTTAACCCAAATTTTATACCCCCCCTCCCCCAAACAACACATTACACTTCGTAAACATTCATAAATACACAAGATAGCCAACAAAAAGCACATCAAAATCCAGTTGTTTGGCTACCATAACTACAGGATAGCCAATAATTCTTTAATTATCATAAAGCTACTTAAGACATAACTAAACTTTGCTACCATAACTGCAAGATAGCAACATATTAAGACAACTAAATAATGTAGTAATCATACCTAATTTGATGGGTCTCCTCTATTGTGATCATACCATGTCTTCAATCATTTTTTTTTCATTTCTTCCATTTTTCTTGCATGATCCTCTTGCATTCTTTTCTGAAAATCTTCAAGTTCCTTAATCCTCGACTGAGACTGTTGGAAATTGACTCTCATTTCCTCCAATCCCGCCTCTGTTCCTTGAGTTAGTTGACAAATTTGATGAGATGCTACTCCTTCTTGACTTAGGCTTAGGGCCCCAACCTAGACCTTTTGAATATCTGGGTTGTCTACCCAAAATCGTCTCACGGATTTCATCCCCTGTTAGTGGTTGAGAACCTTCTAGAGTGGGGCTGGATTGTAATTCCAACATTTTGTTAGACATAATAATTAAATGGGTAAGAAACAAGCAACTAAAGTTAAAAGTGAAAAAAACACACGATAGTAAAGCAAAAAATGTTACATGTGCATTTTTAGCTGCCTCGTTCACAAACTTGTCACCTTTAGAGTGTGTTTTCCTAAATAGGTCAACACGTCTTATTTCTCTCGATCCTCCTTTGCTTGCAACTCTGCCTGAATTTGCAGGAATGACTTTGATCCACCTACGTGGTCGAACGGTAATTTCTCTTTATTCTTTCTGTTTGTCACAGACATTTCCTATATTTGAAGAAAAAATATGTCAATAGTGTGATGTATTAGTAAATGCAGCAAATGATACACACCATAAATATTCTACCTAAAACGTTTCACTCTCAAAACGGTCACACAAAAAGTACCAATCTTCTGGCCTATTTTTAAGCCAACTAGGCAAATTTGCACGTGCTTCCTGAGGATCTCCACATTTTCTGTAATGTCTGTGCAAATCTGTCCTAAGTTCTTTGAAGGAGTTTTGCATTTGATGTTCTATTAAAACGGTTAAGTCGTTGACTGGACAGATCAAGTTTGAAATGAGCCTACAAAAGAGGGAGGGAAGAATTAGCATAGATGATGTTCATGACTGTAAAAGAATAAACTTATAATTACTTACCAATAATGACTTTTAGCCAATTCTATGAACTCGTTTAGAACTCATCGCAAAAGTGACGAAACTGGAAATGCAGATCTCACGGAAATGCCTGGATTAGAGGACAAAGTACAAAGTATTATTAAGCATTGAGTTCTATAATTTTCATTTCTTAAGGCAAAATAAACACATAGGTCCTAGACCGCTTAAATTGTCTTACAACTTTCAAATGTTTTATTTAGTACGTCTCCAATTTTCAATTTTATGTCTAATATAGGCCTTTCATCTATTCAACATCTTCTAACATTTAAAAGCCTATTGGACACAAAATTTAAAGTTCAATTTTCTATTAGACACAAAATTTAGTTTTATATCTAGTAGATTCTTTAAACTTTTTTAAAATATTAAATGTGTTAAGTACAAATTGGAGGTTTAAAGATTTATTTTATATTTTTTAGATTAATATAGGTCTTCTATTTATTCAACATCTTCGAAATGTTAAATCATGCATGCTTATGCTCCAATAAACCAACATCATATGACATGTTCGTTATAAAATTACTCTTTAACAAATTCAGAGAATTGTAAAACAAATATATTCTGCAAAATTGACGAGATATTAATGGGCATGATTTGTACAAAAAAAAATTAGATAAGATTTTAATGGGCATAATATTGATGGGCATGGTTTATACAACAACTTCAGAAAATTAACAAAAGCGAATACAATATTTAACACATTTTAATGGGCATTTCACATATGATTTAAATAAATATACAAGATAAAATAAAATGAGAAAATTACCAGCGAGGAGACGGCGGCGAAGCAAAAATTGATGGAAGAAAATGGAGAAATGGAAGAAAAATGATTGGAAAAAAATGGAAGAAAAGTTGGATGAGAAAAATGGAGAAAATGGAAGTTAAAGTGTAAAATGATGGAAAATGGGGAGAGGGAGGAAGAATGGTGAAGAAAAATGAGGAAAATGGAGAAAGAGGGAAAAATTTGAGAGGGAGAGGAAGAAGGGGGGGGGGGGGGGGGGGGGGTCTGGTTTAAACTAGACTCCTCCCCGAGGTCGGTCATGCGTCAGGAGTTTCAGGAACTATCGACGTCAGTTTCATGCGTCAGGAGTTCCCGGTCTTTTACTTCGTCTGGAGGAGACGGTCTCTCCCGACGACCTATTTAGCATCGAAGAGAACTCCTTTTTCTTATAGTGGTTGAATAAAATACAAAATATTCCTAAGCGTCTGGTAGAAACCGTCTCTCAGACGAAAGTAAGAAGACCGGGAACCTCCTGACGCCATGAAAACGACGTCGATAGTTCCTTGAGAACTGCCTGACGCTTGAAACCGACCTCTGGGAGAGGAGTTCTAGGTTTAAACCAGACCCCCCCCCGCCCCCCCCCCCCTTCTTCCTCTCCCTTCTCAAATTTTTTCCCTCTTTCTCCCATTTTCCTCATTTTCTCACCCATTTCTTCTCCTCTCCCCATTTTCCCCATCATTTTTACACTTTAACTATCCATTTTCCACATTTTTCTCATCCAACTTTCTTCCATTTTTTCCATTCTCAAATTTTTTTCCATTTCTCCATTTTTCTTCCATCAATTTTTGCTTCCGCCGCCGTCTCCTCGCCTGTAATTTTCTCATTTTTTAATTTTTATCTCTGTATTAATTTATTTAAATCATATGTTGAAATGGCCATTTAAAATTGTGTTTTAAATATTGTATTTCGTTTTTGTTAATTCTGAAGTTGTATGTATAAAAACCATGCCGATCGAATATTATGCCCATTAAAATCTTTATCTTAATTTTTTTTTTTTTGTACCAAACATGCCCATTAATATCTCTGTCAATTTTGCAGAATATATTTGTTTACAATTCTCTTGAATTTGTTAAAGAGTAATTTTATAACGAACATGTCATATGATGTTGGTTATTTGGAGCATAAGCATGCATGATTTAACCATTTCGAAGATGTTGAATTAAATAGAAGACCTATATTATCTAAAAAATATAAAATTAAATCTTTTAAACCTCAATTTTGGTACCTTAACACATTTAATATTTTTAAAAAGTTTAAAGAATCTACTTTAGATATAAAACCCTAAATTTTGTGTCTAATTAGAA
>NC_052360.1:40128834-40158612 GCF_009727055.1 Benincasa hispida | reverse complement strand
AATTGAACTTTAAATTTTGTGTCCAATAGGCTTTTAAATGTTAGAAGATGTTGAATAGATGAAAGGCCTATATTAGACATAAAATTGAAAACTTGGAGACGTACTAAATAAAACATTTGAAAGTTGTTAAGACAATTTAAGCGGTCTAGGGACCTATGTGTTTATTTTGCCTTAAGAAATGAAAATTATAGAACTCAATGCTTAATAATACTTTGTACTTTGTCCTCTAATCCAGGCATTTCCGTGAGATCTGCATTTCCAGTACGTTGTCGTACTTTTGCTGAGGTTCTAAACGAGTTCATAGAATTGGCTAAAAGTCAATTATTGGTAAGTAATTATAAGTTTATTCTTTTACAGTCATGAACATCATCTATGCTAATTCTTCCCTCCCTCTTTTGTAGGCTCATTTCAAACTTGATCTGTCCAGTCAACGACTTAACCGTTTTATAGAACATCAAATGCAAAACTCCTTCAAAGAACTTAGGACAGATTTGCACAGACATTACAGAAAATGTGGAGATCCTCAGGAAGCACGTGCAAATTTGCCTAGTTGGCTTAAAAATAGGCCAGAAGATTGGTACTTTTTGTGTGACCGTTTTGAGAGTGAAACGTTTTAGGTAGAATATTTATGGTGTGTATCATTTGCTGCATTTACTAATACATCACACTATTGACATATTTTTTTCTTCAAATATAGGAAATGTCTGTGACAAACAGAAAGAATAAAGAGAAATTACCGTTCGACCACGTAGGTGGATCAAAGTCATTCCTGCAAATTCAGGCAGAGTTGCAAGCAAAGGAGGATCGAGAAATAAGACGTGTTGACCTATTTAGGAAAACACACTCTAAAGGTGACAAGTTTGTGAACGAGGCAGCTAAAAATGCACATGTAACATTTTTTGCTTTACTATCGTGTGTTTTTTTCACTTTTAACTTTAGTTGCTTGTTCTTACCCATTTAATTATTATGTCTAACATAAAATGTTGGAATTACAATCCAGCCCCACTCTAGAAGGTTCTCAACCACTAACAGGGGATGAAATCCGTGAGACGATTTTGGGTAGACAACCCAGATATTCAAAAGGTCTAGGTTGGGGCCCTAAGCCTAAGTCAAGAAGGAGTAGCATCTCATCAAGTTTGTCAACTACTCAAGGAACAGAGGCGGGATTGGAGGAAATGAGAGTCAATTTCCAACAGTCTCAGTCGAGGATTAAGGAACTTGAAGATTTTCAGAAAAGAATGCAAGAGGATCATGCAAGAAAAATGGAAGAAATGAAAAAAAAATGATTGAAGACATGGTATGATCACATAGAGGAGACCCATCAAATTAGGTATGATTACTACATTATTTAGTTGTCTAATATGTTGCTATCTTGCAGTTATGGTAGCAAAGTTTAGTTATGTCTTAAGTAGCTTTATGATAATTAAAGAATTATTGGCTATCCTGTAGTTATGGTAGCCAAACAACTGGATTTTGATGTGCTTTTTGTTGGCTATCTTGTGTATTTATGAATGTTTACGAAGTGTAATGTGTTGTTTGGGGGAGGGTATAAAATTTGGGTTAAACCATTTCGGGGACAAATTAGAGTTTTATGTGTGTTGGTCATTGTTTACTCGTTTTGTATGTTTTTTATGTTTGGGAGGTTCCATGTTTGTCGTAGGGGGTGGGTAGAGTTTCATTACACCCGTCTTGTCCTTGAACTTGACCATTTTTTATTAAGGACAAAGAAAAACAAGCCCAACCAGCCCATGTCTACAGGTAATGTGGCCCTATCCCAGCCAGCCAATTCTGTAGAAGGGCCTCCTATTGAAGAGTGACACATGTCACTAACATTGTTTATTCATTTACTGTTTTGCCCTTGTGTTTAGGGCTATGTACTTTAAACCATAAGCAATTGTATTCTTTGTGGTGTGTGTTGAAAATAATCGAAGATAGACTGCAGTAGTTCATGCTCTCTCACTGCCTCTTGCTCTCTTCTTGCCTCTTGTTCTCTTCTTGCCTCTCGCTCTCTCCCTGTATCTCGCTCTCTCCTTGTATCTTGCTCTCTCCTTGCCTTTCACTCTCTTTCTGTATCTCGCTCTCTGCTTGCCTCTCACTCTCTCCCTGTATCTCGGGACAAATTTGATTTTTATGTGTGTTGGTCATTCTTGAGGCATTTTGTGTGTTTTTGATGTTCGGGAGGTTACATGTTTGTCGTGAGGGGTGGGTAGAGATTCATTACCACCCGTATTGAAGTTTGAACGTGTTGTGGATGTTTATCGATATAACATTTCAATGTTTTTGTTTTATTGTAGAATGCTGTTCGGAGATGAGCTGGGAAAAATGTTGAAGATGCTGTGTTTGAGAAGTGTTCTAGATGTTGTTTTGATTTTACTTCTTTTATGTATTTGTGATATGAATGTTTATCGACTTCGTTTGGATATTGTAATTTTTTTTTACTTGTTATTATATGGACTTCATTTTTGTTTTTAGTTATGTGAATCTTTATTTGGTATAATATGTTTTAAAGGTTTTTAGATCAAATTTTAAAAAATTACAAACGATATATTAAATTTTAATACTCCCCACACATATAGGAACTCCCGACGCCTACGTGGCGTCGGAAGTTAGTGGGGAACTCGGTTGGCCAGATTCTAGCAGTGCACCAACTTAGGCGTCGGGAGTTAGGGGGAACTCCCGACGCATTGTAGTGCTTCGGGAGTTCTTGGAACTTTCGACGCCGTATATTAGGCATCGGCAGTTCCAGGAACTCCTGATGCACGAGTTCCCCCATAACTCCCGACGCCATTTTGAAAGTGCGTCGGGAGTTCCTCTCCCGACGGATTTCTCCCGACCAAACTCCGGACGACCGTTTATGCGTCGGAGATCCTCTCCCGACAAATTTTCCACACTTTTCCAACGAAATGTGACGTTGGGAGAAGTCAGATTTTCTATAGTGAACTAACTTTATAACTTTTATGTTTTAGAAAAAATTTTACAGCAGTACCACAACAATACAAATTTTTTTTACTTTAACATCTGTTCAATGAAATGCACTTCCAACAATATTCAAACAACAATCTTCTCTCAACAAAACTATGTTTACATAATGATTCAACTTATTTCTCCAAAAATATGTCATATCACACGCACACACTCTTAATGAAGAGACATTCAAGTAGAAAAGCAAATGGTCCTATTAACACTAAATATCCAATAGAATGAATATAAACTATTTTGCTGACAGCATAATGGATAACCAAATCACCTTCTTTTGAAATCAATAGATTATGGAGGTGAGGGAGATGACATAATGGATAACCAAACTACCTTCATTTGAATTCCAAGACCAGCCAACAAAGAGAGTTTCAATATACATCATGTTATGGTAGAGGAAGAGATTGAAAGAATACAAATGTGAGGTAACTTCAATCAATATGAACTAAATCTAAACTCGTAGGAGTATAACTAAGGAAGCAGAAGTTTTCTTGAAACAGGCACAATTCTCTTAAATTCTTATAATGCCAAAGCATTCTCCCTCTCAACAAACAAACAAATAAAATAGAGGCTTACAATGTCAAGCATTTTGATTATTCTCATTTCCCTATAAAACTCTTCCCGTATATATTCAAGAACCTACAAGAACAATAGATAAAATATGGAGTGCTTTCTTGGCCATGAAGAAAAAATAGATAGAAAAACTATTATTATATTCAATTATTATTATAGAAAGGTTTGGAAAATAATATTTACATCTTTAGGATTGCTAAAACATATTTGACAAGAACAAAACTCAGGACAATACATCCTAGCGTCGAAACAATCACAATACCTGCAAATGAATAAGTAGTGTAAGCAAAAATGGTGAAAAATAAGAAAGGGAACAAAAAAGTACTTTCTCAAATCTAATCACCATGTGATAATATCTTTTTCAAAAAAACAAAAAAGTAATTTAAAATAGAAATTCTAAAAAGTATTGGAAAAAAAGTACAATTAGATCATGTTTTAAAAAATGATAATATCCTTATTTAAAAAAAAAAAAGGTAGTTTTATAAAATTTTAAATGTAAAAAATATTTGGAAAAAATTAATTATTTCAGTAAGATTAGATTTATATTAAAATATGATAATATCCATTTATTATTATTATTATTATTGCATAATAAACAAAGAATTGAAAAGCATTCAAAAGGTGCTTTCTTAGACTTAGAATTTTATTGATTTTATTGTTTAATTGTGTTTGTTGATGCTCTATTTCGTCTAATGTGTAGGAGCCGAGACTTTGGATTGGAACGGGCTAATCAAAGAGTAAAATGATGAAAATTCCCCTAAGAAGGTCAAAGTTTGACTTAGGGTTTGTTTAGAGAAGAAAGAGCAAAAAAAAAAAGGCGCCCACAATGTTGAACGACACCAAGCTCAATGCTACAATAGAAAAAAAGGAGTAGCGTTGTGGTGTTGTGACGCCAGACAGAAATTGACCCCTAACGTCGCGGCGATGCGAGGTACTCGCGCAACACTGGGGAAAATTGGACTAGCACCGTGACACCATCGACTATTCCTATGTATTTTGTGTTTTGTCGTTATTTGGAAAACAGTTTGATTAGGGCCTCTACGAGGAAGATTGGGAGTGAATTTCAGGGTAGAGGCGATGACTTAGAGCTTCAAAGAGGTGGATGTTCGAAAAGATTATTGGAGGATAATTACAAACTTGAGGATGATAGTCAAGATCCTGACTTGCCTCTCTTTTCCTCTTTAATATTTTATTTCTCGGTATTTTAGATATGTTATTAACTATCATCATTTATATCGTAACATGAGTTATTGAGTTCTTAGTTCTTAGAGTTTTGATGTAGTTATGGATTGTTACAAACTGATTTAATTGATTCGATCTGGAAACTAGAATTCTAGACGTGTAGTTGCTATTACATCAATCTAAGGGTTAAACAATTAATTCAATTGATCTATTAACGAAGTCATACCTAGAATATATTTATGTCCAGTTTCGCTTTGTTAGTCACTGTTTATTTGCTTTATTAGGTTTATATTATATTCGTTCTTATTACGGTTTGATCCCTTAGATAAAATTAGAATGATCTCTTAGTAACTGAAAGAATCGAAAACCAATTCTCAGATGATGATACGAGTATATTATTAACTATATTATTACTCTCATTGATTGGTATCTTCTTTTTTGGCTCAAGAAAAAAACTTTTATATAATATCCACATAATTCTTTAGTTGTCTATATATTTTTAATCCATAATTTTATATATATTCTCTCTATATTTGGAACATTAAAAAAAGATAAAATACTTCTTTTAAAAAATAATAATAATAAAACATATTTTTATATATAAAAAAATTAAATAGTTAATTTAAAAATGAAAATTTTAAAAGTTATGTTAATTAACAAATTTCTTCCATTTGTGTAGATTTATTCCATAGACAAGTTTATTTGAAAATTTAATTCAGGAATGTCTATCGGAAAAAGAACTCACACTTTACTTTTTTTATATATATAAAAAATTAAAATATAATTGAAATTCATTTTATTTATCAAGAATAAGAGATCCATAATAATAATTTTAATATGTTTTTTAAAAATGCATAATTATTTTAGATGGTAAAACTACTGAAAATATTTTTAAGTATAGCAAAATGTCACCATCTATCAATGATAGACCACCATAGACTTCTATGAAAATATATTAAATTAAATTTGGGTTTTCTACGCATATAGCTTAAATAAACATACCTAATTACACAATTGCAATCTAATAGACTATTATTTTACACAAAAATCTGGCACAATCTGCTTTTTTAGCTCTCCTTACTATTTAATTTCTGAAAGAATAATAATAATATAAAAAAAGTATGTAAGGGAAGTTTATTTGATATATATAACACTATATATGTGAGGTTTTTTTTATAGAATTAAATTAGTGTCTATTTGCTATGGGCATGGAAAATACAGCTTGTACAATATACTGTCTTAAAAAAATATATTTGATATATGTTTACATTTTTCAATATATTTGTAAATACACCAAAAATAAACCATGATATATGCGATATATATTTACATTTTTCACTATATTACCAATATATTTTATTTATACTTGAGATCTCAATAGATAAGTGATCGATTTTTAGCTAGAAAAAATAGAAGAAAATAAATAAAATCTCATAGAAGGAAATAAATGTTAATTTTAAACAAATAAGGGAACATAGAGAATTTTAAAATATAATTTAATAATAATAATAATTTTAAAACTCCAAAAAAAAGTAGAAGAAAGAGAAAGTGTATTTCAAAAAAGAATGTTGTAATTAAACTAAGGGCATGTTTGGAAATGACTTAGAAAAAAGGTACACTTTTGATATAAAAGCTCCTTAAAATAAAAAAACAAAAATGTGTTTGACAACTCTTTCTTAAAAGTGTTTTTGTGTACAAGTTTGTTTGATTTGTTATATACTAAAAGTGTTTTTATTAATGTTTTTCAAGGTTAGCCGGTAGAGATTGGAGGTTGGTTAGTGGCGACTGCTGGAATTAGTGACCAGAAGTTCACCAACAAAGTCAACGAAATTGGCAGCCGAAGGTTGGTCAACAGTAGTCGAAGTTGGCCAGAGGTGATCATCGGAGGTGGTGTCTAGAAATTAGCCGAGAAACTTCCTAGATTAAATCACTACAAGAAATCTAACTTCTCTCGACGTCACAATTTTTCGGGATAGTGTGGAAAATGCGTGGGGAGTTTGGTCGGGAAAAACCCGTTGGTAGAGGAACTCCCGATGCATGATAAAACGACGTCGGGTGTTAGTTGGAGAACTCCCAACGCATGTATAGGGCGTCGGGAGTTCCAGTAACTATCGAGCCTAATATACGGCGTCGGCAGTTGGGGAACTCCCGACGCTCTATACATGCATCGAAAGTTCCCCGACTAACTCCCGAACTCCCGATGGTTGTTCCATGCATCTGGAGTTTCGGAACTTCCAACGGTTTATTTAATGCGTCGAGAGTTACAAGAACTCCCGACGTAGTAATACATGTGTGGGGAGTTCATTCATTAGTTGAAAATTGTCTATTGAATATTTTTAATTTTTAAAAATTTGATCTAAATAACTTGTAAAACATAATTAACCAAATAATGATTCACATAATCAAACAACGAAAATGAAGTCCATATTATAACATGGAACCTCCCGAACATAAAAAACACACAAATTGAGTAAACAAGGACCAACACACATAAAACTCAAACTTTGTCCCCAAAATGGTTTAAACCAATCTCAATCCACCCCCACAATATATTAGAACTTCATAAACATTCATAAACACACAAGAACTCCAAGTTCAACGACAAGACGGGTGCAATGAAACTCTACCCACCCCCCACGACAAACATGGAACCTCCCAAACATAAAAAACACACAAATTGAGTAAACAAGGACCAACACACATAAAACTCAAACTTTGTCCCCAAAATGGTTTAAACCAATCTCAACCCACCCCCTACAACATATTAGAACTTCATAAACACAAAAGAACTCCAAGTTCAACGACAAGACGAGTGTAATGAAACTTTACCCACGCCCCACAACAAATATGGAACCTCCCGAACATAAAAAACACACAAATTGAGTAAACAAGGACCAACACACATAAAACTCAAACTTTTTCCCCAAAATGGTTTAAACCAATCTCAATCCACCCCCACAACATATTAAAACTTCGTAAACATTCATAAACACACAAGAACTCCAAGTTCAACGACAAGACGGGTGTAATGAAACTCTACCCACCCCCCACGACAAACATGGAACCTCCTGAACATAAAAAACACACAAATTGAGTAAACAAGAACCAACACACATAAAACTCAAACTTTGTCCCCAAAACGGTTTAAACCAATCTCAACCCACCCCCCACAACACATTAGAACTTCATAAATATTCATAAACACATAAGAACTCCAGGTTCAATGACAAGACGAGTGTAATGAAACTTTACCCACCCCCCACGACAAACATGAAACCTCCCAAACATTAAAAACATACAAATTCCATAACCAAGGACCAACACATAAAAAAACACACAAAACGACAAAAAGCACATCAAAATCCAGTTGTTTGGCTACCATAACTACAAGATAGCCAATAATTCTTTATCATAAAGCTACTTAAGACATAACTACTTTGCTACAATAACTGCAGGATAGTAACATATTAGACAACTAAATAATGTGGTAATCATACCTAATTCGATGGGTCTCCTCTCTGTGATCGGATCATGTCTTCAATCATTTTTTTCATTTCTTCCATCTGTCATGCATGATCCTCTTTCATTTGTTTCTAAACGTCTTCAAGTTCCTTAATCCTTAATCCTTGACTGAGACTATTCAAAATTGGCTCTCAATTCCTCCATTCCCCTCCCTGTTCCTTGAGTAGATGATGAGCTTGATGAGAAGTTACCCTTATTGACTTAGGCTTAGGGCCCCAACCTAGGCCTTTTGAATATCCAGGTCGTCTACCCAAAATCGTCTCACAAATTTCATCCCCTGTTAGTAGTGGAGAACCTTCTAAAGTGGGGTTGGATTGTAATTCTAATATTTGATTCTAGACATATTAATTAAATGGGTAAGAACGAGCGACTAAAGTTAGAAATGAAAAACAACACAATAGTAAAGCAAAAAATGTTTCATGTGCATTTTCAGCTGTCTTGTTCACGAACTTGCCACCTTTAGAGCGTTTTTTCCTAAATAGGTCAACACGTCCTATTTCTCGACCTTCCTTTGCCTGCAACTCTGCTTGAGTTTACAGGAATGACTTCGATCTACCTACTTGGTCGAACGGTGATTTCTCTCTATTTTTCCTGTTCGTCACAAACATTTCCTATATTACAACAAAAAAATAAATGTCAAAAGTGTGATGTATTAGTAAATGAAGCAAATGATACACACCCTAAATATTCTACCTGAAATGCTTCACTCTCGAAGCGGTCACACAAAAAATACCAATCTTCTGGTCTATTTTTAAGCCAGCTAGGCAAGTTGGCACGTGCTTGTTGAGGATCTCCACATTTCTTGTAATGTCTGTGCAAATATGCTCTAAATTCTTTGAAGGAGTTTTGCATTTGATGTTCTATAAAACGATTAAGTCGTTGACTAGACAGATCAAGTTTGAAATGAGGCTACAAAAGAATGAAGGAATAATTAACATAGATGATGTTCATGACTCTAAAAGAATAAACTTATAATTACTTACCAACAATTGACTCTTAGCTAAATAAACTCATTTGGAACCTCAGCAAAAGTACGACATCGTACTGGAAATGCAGATCTCACGGCGATGCCAATCGCATTACTAAATCGTACTGAATGTTGAGATATCGGTTCCATCTCCCCCTCATTTATCACGATTGTAATTCTGCCATGTTTTTTTGATGTATTTTTCCAACTTGATGTTCCATGAATGCTCGCGTTTCCTCCGAGTGGATGCTGAGCTACTATCTGAGGAATAAAAAATTTAAAATAGTTTATGATGTATTTCAGTTAACAGAATATATTTCAAAATATACTAACCTAAAGTATCACCCACAAAAGATACCATGTTACCTAGATATATCTCCTAGAATTCTTCATCAGCCTTCTGTCTATTAGGGGTTAATATCGTATCTATACAAACACAAAAAAAACAAAACAATATTAAATTAATATGAAATACGTGTAAACAGAGAAAAAGATAATTGAGTAGATACATTATTACTCATCATCGTAATCTAATTCAAATTATTCACCAACACTTGAACTGTTATTGGGAGATAATTATTCTTCATCATCATCGTTTATGAAGTCATGATCGCCATGTACAATAACTGGTCTTTCCACAACTGTAGGATCAATATCAACTTGCATAAAGTAACCTCCTCAATGGTTTCATCCACTCGGACTCCACCAACAATTTCTAGTAAATCTAGTTGTGCGTTTTCAACATCATCCACTTCTGGTACATCCCATATTCGCTTATTTTGGACTACTTGAACAACTTTCCAATTGTTACTATATTTGATGTCATTAATATAAAAGAATTGTTGTGCTTGGATAGCAAAGATGAAAGGCTCATCGACATACCAAAAGTGTGATGTATTGATCGATTTGTATCTTAAATCCACATGTGTCCTATTACTTTTGTTGTTATCTATGACAAACCATCTACACTTCAACAAGAAAACACGTCTTTTGTTTGCATATTGGAAATCTAATACTTCGTCTACAACACCGTAGAAATTGTTATCCACACTTGCGTTCTCACTGATCTCCCCAACCACTAGGACTCCACTATTTTGTGTAGCTCGACGATTATCACGCTCTACAGTATGAAACCGTACCCTATTAACAATGCATTCATTATAAGAGCGCACCTCAGACAAAGATCCCATTGAAAGTGAAAAGAAATCATCGGCTATCTTCTCTCTCGCGCTGTTGTAGAACCTGATAATTAATTATACATTAAAAATAACTACGAAAAATGAACCATCTCTCAACTGTTGCCTACACAATTGACTGTTGCCCATTTAGATAGTGGATTCTAGGTGTTGGGTTTTTATGAATTGGTTTCGTGCAATTTTTGCATGGCTCTTTTTTATAAATATGGGCTTTCAATTTGGATAAAAAAACTTTTGCCATTTTGCCAAATTTAGTTTTCAAAATTAGGCTGAAAAAAAGGAAAACCCAAAACCAAATAGAAAAATCAATTTCTTTTTCCATCTCTTTCTCTCTCTCGGTTTCTTCATCCATCGGATCCCACAACCCGGTTCTGAGTCCAGAGGATAGTAGGTCAGCTCTAGTAGTGGTCCGTTCGTGTTCAGGTGGAGATGAAAACGTTTCGCGAGCTTCAAAGGTAATTTCTTCAAAAAAACCTAATTAATTAAGTAGGGTTGCATGCTATTTTCCTTTTAATTAAAAGCAATTAGAGTGTAATTAGATCCTTATTCCGCTGCATATGTCTCGTATTCCATCAATATTGTCTTTGCACATAAGTCGTGAAAGAATGTACACAATTCAACAATAGCAGTAGATACGTTCTTCGGTAGGTATACTCGAATACCAATAGGGAGTAGTCTGTGAAGGAACACCTGATAGTCGTGTATTTTCAGCCCCGATATTTTTCCATCTTTGTATGTTGATACGAATCCATCAGGAAATTTCACTGATTTCAAATACTTACAAAACGAAATCCATTCACCATTAGTTAATGTGTATGCTGCATGTGATTTTACAAATCTGTTATCGATCCGTATCAAGTGTAGGTCATTTCTTATCTTCAAATCTTGTAAGTCTAATCGAGCGTTCGTTGTATCCTTTTTCCTTCCTTCAATATTTAACAATGTGCCCACCAAATTGTCGTATATATTTTTTTCAATATGCATTCATCCAATTTATGTCGTAACAATAGTCTGAACCAATATAGAAGTTGGAAAAAAAATACTTTTCTTAGTCCAGTTTAGAATTCGTTTTCTTTTTTTATCTTGCTTCGATGGATGTTTGCTAAGCATAGAAAAGTTTAGCGTATTTATTTGTTGTAAGATCTCCTCTCCATTCACTACGACTAGTAGAGGTCTACATTCAACTTTTTCATCATGTTGTCTACTTCGACGGCAACTATGATTCTCTGGAAGATAATGTCGATGTCCCATAAATGATATTTTCCCTTTTATCCCAAAGGACGAATTATCTTCTTTGCATATTGGACATGCTTGATAACCTTTTGTACTCCACCCAGATAGCTCACCGTATGCGCAAGGAAGTCATTAATCGTCCATAATAGGTAGCATATAGTTAAAAAACTCACCAATAACAGAATCATAAGTTTGCACACCAATTGTCGATAACTCTTTCAATTCTTCAATCAACGGCTGCAAGTAAACATCAATTTCCTTTCCAGGAGATTTTGGACCAGGTATGAGCAAAGACATGAAGAAGTTTATTTCCTTCATGCATTTCCAAGGGGGCAAATTATAAGGAATTATCACCACAGGCCACATACTATAAGAAGTGCTCATATTTCCAAACGGATTGAACCCATATGAAGCTAATCCCAAAAGAACATTTCAGGGATCTAAAGTGAAATAAGAAAATTCACGATCAAAATGTTTCCACCCCTCTGCATCAACTGGATGTCGCAATACATCCTCCGTTTCAACTCGCTTATCTTTATGCAATCTCATGTCAAAAGTGCCTTCTTTTGATGAAAACAATCGTTTTAATCTCGGTATCAATGGAAAATGACGCAATACCTTATATTACCTTATATGGTATTTTTTTTACCCTTTCCACTATTAACTTTGTACCGAGACTCACCACAAACGGGGTATTGTTGCAAATTTGCAAACTCTTTCCAATACAATACACAATCATATTTGCACGTATGAATAGACTCATAACCTAGACCTAAATCAACCAATTTTCGCTTGACTTCATAAAAGGAAGTAGGTATAGAGGTGCCAGCTGGAAACGATGCTTTTAACAATTCATAAAAGGAAGTAGGTATAGAGAACTTTGATATGCATCAACTTCACTAAAAAGTTCAAGGACGAAAATTGCGAACAACCAGGGTATAATTCATTACGTGCTTCGGTCATTAAATCCTCGAATAAGTTCGTGGTATTTCTTTCTTGACCATTAGAGGACATTTCATTCTCAATCCTTCCTTCATTTGCATTTTCATTTTCAATTGGAACTTGTAAATCGTTTATAAGATTCAACATCTCATTTTCTTCGACAACATTATTCTCTATACTATCTACTTCAACATTATGTATTGAATGACTTGTATGACTTTCAAAACTTCTAGATAAGTTTATTGGCTCTCCATGATATATCCATTCACAATATGAGGGAGATATTCCATAGGTTAATAGATGTCGTTCCACGATATCTATCTTTTCCCAAATTGAATTCATACAATTATTGCATGGACATCTTATTCGTCCGGAATCATTAACATGAAACTTTGCCATATCTAAAAACTGAGATACTCCTTCTCCATACTCCACTGATAACTTATTCCTTAATTTAATCCATTCTTTATTCATTCTTAAAAATAAATCTTTTCTGACCAACTTGTAATCCAAAACAATAACCTAGATTAGAGGACAAAGTACAAAGTCTTTATTAAGCATGAATTTTGATTATCTTAATACAAATTTCCAAGTTTGTTCGGAGTATTTAAAATTTTAACTAATTTATAATACGTGATTTGACTTTTTTTGCCCCCTAATGTTATTGATTTTTCCCCCTAAACTTAGTCCAAAATTAAGTAAATTATAAAATCCATATATAATCCAAAAAATTGCATAAGTTGAAATATCCACAATCCATGGCTTAAATAAAAAACAATGCTAATTAAAAACAATCTACAATAACATCCATACTCCAAAAAATTGCATAAATTGAAACATCCACAATCCACAATAACCATGCTATAAATATCCACAATAACAGCTAATATATTAATCCATCAATAACATGCTATAAATAATCCACAATCACACAAAAAATTGCATAAATTGAAACATTTACAATCAACAATAACAACTCAATCCATAAATTAAATCCACATTCCACAATAACAATTAATGCCACAAAAATTGCATAATTGAAAAATAATGATTTATCAATTAACATTCAAACATGAAGAGAAAATAAAATTGGGAAGATTAAACCGGCGAGCGTTGAGGCAAGCGGCTAAAACGAGGAGGAGGCGTGGCGACCGGCGGGCGGTTGAAAGTGAGCATGCAGCGACGGGGCTTCTTGAAGGATGAAAAAGCGCGAATGGAAAGGAGAGTGGGCGGTGGGTGGTGTGCGGAGAGAGAGGATCAAGGGGAGGAGATCGTGGGAACCGAGAGGAGGGGGAAATGAGAGAGATGCGGCGAGAGAGAGCTTTCCGGCAAGCGGGAGGGGAGAGTCTTTGTGGCGGGTTTAGGGTTAAAAAGGGGAGAATAGGGAAACATGAGGAAGAATGGGATTTTGGTTTTTTTACCAGAATCCCATCTCCGACACTCGCGACAACCGCGCCGACGAGCGTCGAGAGATCCATCGGAAGTTCCGGAACTCCCGATGGTTAATATATGGCGTCGGGAGTTCCGGGAACTCCCGACACCTATTTCATTCGTCGGGAGTTCTTGAGGAACTCCCGATGGTCATTTACGGTGTTGGGAGATACTATTTCTCCCGACGATCGATTTTGGTATCGGGGGAACTCATTTTTCTTGTAGTGAATTAGGGAAAAAAAAAGTAGAGTTTGAGTAGTGTTTACAATTCAAACTGATGAGAAAGGTTGTTGGAAGCCAAAGCTTCTTAGACCATTGCCCCAAACAAGGGTTAAGCTTAGGATGCCTAACCTATCTCAAACCCAACCATTGAAACAAACACTCCCAAGGGATCTCATACTCCTTATAAAATAGATGGATTACTGCATTAGCAATAGTTCTAAGATGGAACTCATGTTATCTAAAAAAAACTAACTTTCTGCTTATGTCAAAGTGTACTAGGGATATCTCTTTTATCGTAGCCTTAACCTACTTGATGATCATGTTTGTTGTGAATAAAATGCGATAACTGCACTTCGAGAATCCAAATTCTGTTTTTGAAAATTGTTTTTAGATTCTGTGACCCAAACGGTGGAAATTTTGAAAACAACATTTTTATATTTTCATTGTATTCAGATTTTAAAATTTGAATTTTAAAGTATTGCTTTAAACAAAGATAGAAACACTTCGAATTACAGTATGCCATTTATAAGCTTAATTCATTTTTTGAAAAATAAAATATGTATTATGTAATGTATCATAAATTATATAATATTAAAAAACAATAATTATACAAAAAGTTTTAACATAAAACATGTTTATAAATAAATTAATAACATTTTATTGTCAACTAATATTTTGTGGGTAACCACAACAAGTTTTACGTTTTATAAATATAATGTCAATCACATTTTAAATAATTATTTAAATTAGAATACAGTTTGTATCTACTACCATACAAATATATGAAAATATGAAATACGACTTTGTTTTCATTAAGATCCCGTCTTGTAACCATTTTATTTTTTGTTTTTGTTTTTGAAAGTTAAGGATTTTTTTTTAAAAAAAATGTTATTTTAATATTTATCGACAAAAATAGAGTTGGTTTGAAACTATTGACAAAAATAGGGTTGTGAAATCGTGAACAGGGTCCACGAGTTTTGAGTTAGCACATAAATGGTATACCCCGTCCATGATTTAATGCTAAATCGTGTACCCGTCCACGATTTAAGGTCAGCCACGAATTAAGGGTAATTTTTTTTTTTTCACATTTTCTCCCACTTCTGTCTTCTTCTTACATTTTTTAGCGTTTTTGCATCTTTGGAGAATTTTTTACTGTGAAATTCAAAATTTCAAAAGTCTACGGTAAAATAAAAATTGAATCAAATTTGCCACGCATTAAGGTTGAATCTATTTTTTTTTTTTCACATTACCCCCAACTTCTGTCTTCTTCTTATAGTTTTTAGCATTTTTTAATCTTCGGATAATCTTTTACTGTGAAATTCACATTTTCAAAAGGTCTACAGTAAAAAAAATTGAATCAAATTTCTACCCACGAATTAAGGCTAAATTTTTTTTTTTTGTCACATTTTTCCCCAACTCCAATCTTCTTCTTTTATTTTTTAGTTTTTTTTTCGCATTTTCAGAGAATCTTTTAATGTGAAATTCAAATTCTTAAAGGTCTACGATAAAATAAAAATTGAATCAAATTTCTAACCACGAATTAAGACTAAATCTATTTTTTTTTCACATTTTCCCCTGTTTCTTATTTTATTTATTTGTTTTTTTTTTTGTATTTTTGGAGAATTTTTTATTGTGAAATTCAAATTTTTAAAGGCCTACAGTAAAATAAAAATCAAATTTCTAACCGAAGACTTTTTTCACATAGATTTGTTTTATTGTAGATTTTTTTTCACATAGATTTGTTTTACCATGATATTCAAATAGATTTGTTCCACTTTGTATCCACTTATATCAAAATGTAATAAAAAAAAATAAAAAATATGGAATGGACCCTGTCCATGAGTTTGGTAGCTAACATAAAAATCGTGTATTCACCCTATTTTTGTCAATACTTTTTTCCTTCACTTTACTTTTGTAATTTCTTTCCTATATACCCTATTTTTGTCATTACTTTTAAAAAATACATTATTCTTGAATTTACCCCAAAATTAAGCCTATGGACACTACTTCTACCTCTAAATTTCTTCCTTTATTATCTACTTTTACTAATGGTTTAAAAAATCAGATGAAATGATGAAAACTAAAAAAAGTAGCTTTTAAAAACTTTTTTTTATTTTTAGAATTTGACTAAGAATTCAACTATTGTACTTAAGAAAGATGCAAATCATTGTAAGAAATTGGAGGGAAATGGAATTAATTTTCAAAATCCAAAAACGAAAAACAAATGACTACCAAACTAGTATTAGGAAAAACACCAAGTTAGAGGAAATAAACGGTTCAGAGAAGCCAAATAGATAAACTACGTCGATCATAAGAGCCAGCCACACATGAAGAATCATTCTAGAAGGTTTTCTATTGTAAATTTGTTATATCGATTCTTCATCTTTCCTCTAATATTTGGCTATTTGTATATTTCTGATTTTACTATTTTTCTCATTATTCATTATTGGTCTCATCTTAAATTAGGTCAAATTGTGTATGAAGGCAATCGTCAGCCTTTCTAATTATTTAGTGAAATACAGAGCAAATTATTCTCCCAAAATTCATTGAATTTTCAAACTTGAGTTGGTATCATAGCACTTAAATGGTATCGGCCCCTAAAGTCGCAAAGTTCAACCATCCATCGCTAAATCAACTCATGAATCAGATTACTAGCATAAAGATGAAAATAAGAAACTATATGTTGTGGAAAACCCTTGCACTACCAATCCTAAGTAGCTACAAGCTTGAAGGTCACTTATCAGGTGAGAATCCTTGTCCACCTAAGTTTCTTTCCCCTGGTGATAACTCAACACCCTCAACCCAAAACATTGAAGGCACATCAAGTTCTAAGATGGCTTTTGGAGAAACATCAAACGCCTCGACTGAAAAAGTATTGAATCCACTATATGATACCTAGGTCACAATGGACCAGCTGTTGCTTGGCTAGCTATACAATTCGATGACTCAAGAAGTAGCGATGCAATTAATCGGTTTCAATAATACGAAATATTTATGAGAGGCCATTCAAGACCTATTTAGAGTCCAATCAAGAGCTGAAGAAGATTATCTTCAGCAAGTCTTCCAACAAACTAGCAAAGATAACTCCAAAATGAGTGAGTATTTATGTATAAAAAAATCACACTCCGATAATTTGACACAGGCTGGAAGTCCGGTAACAACTAGAGCACTAACCTCACACGTCCTCCTTGGCTTGGACGAAGAGTACAACCCTATTGTGGTTGTGATCTAAAGCAATCCTGGAATATCATGGTTGGATATGCAATCGAAACTGCTTTCATATGAAAAGAGACTTTTGTTGGGGTTGATGCCCTAAAGTCTCGTGTTCTGTAGTTTGTAAACAGTTTGGACAAACGCTTGTGTTGTATAATGTATGATATTTTACTTCACATCTTGTATTTTGCTCAGTTGCATGTTTTATTTACTTTACCATAAACTAATAAACTTATAATCCCTAGTTATCTGTATGTAACTTAAGCATGTATGTGGTGACATACAAATGGATCATGTCTTGAGTGATAACCAAAATGGTTGGTAGTATATGGATATAGGAGGAAAACCTTATCCAGGTAACACTACGGATGCGGCCCGCTTTATGGAATGGTCACAAGTGTTGTGACTTATCACAGATGATCCGATCCTGATCATCCGTGTTGGGGACATGCCAGCGGGGGTGTCCTATACAAAGAGTTTGTATAAGACCTGACCACGAAATGTTAACCTCTTGTTATATAACACCGTTCATGACAAAGACTTCACTTCACTAAGATGACCATAGGTAACATTATCTCAATCCTGAGTGAGTTGGGAACTTCTGCCATTGAAGGTGGTCCTTTTATTTGTATGGGTGCGAGTGGCCAGGTCACCAATTCAAACCTACCATTTTGGGGATTCGTCTGATTTGGGAGTTGGGAACTCAGTTATATAAGATGGAATTCACTCCTTCCCCGAGGCAGGGGTAAGTAGATAGATAGCTTCCTTAAGGGCTGATTTCAGGGCTTGAACGATATGGCGCCACACAACTTCTCTTGGCCCGAGAGATGTTCACACATAGTTGGACTATGTTGTATTGTTCATTAGAGGAATCAGTGGTACTTAAGAAGTGAGATGTAACTACAAGGGCAAAACGGTAATTTGGCTCAGCTGTACTTACGAGCATTTGTGAAGGGTCATCGTACTCATGATTGGTTATATTCGATGGACACAGAAATATATTTGTGGTAAGAAGAGTTTAGCTGTTAGTCTTTAGTGGAATGCTTGACAGTTAACGGATGGTGGATCTCGTGGCTAAAGAGTTTAGTCAGCTATTCACGGACCGTTGAAGCTTCGAGCCACAGGTCCATTAGGTCCCCTGGGTAGTTTGGATAAAGTCAAAAATCAGTGTTTGGGTTAATTTGAAATGTTCAATTGACAAGAGAAAGTCCGATTAAATATGATATAATTGGCTAAATATATGAGATACATTATTTTGGAGGAAATTAGATATAAATATGATTTATATCAAGTAGAGAAGAAATTACTATAGTAGATATGTGATAGCAAACTACAGAGTAAAAATATAATATGATTATATTTATTAATTATTTAATTGATTAATTATATGATAATTAAACTAAAAACTCTCTCGGACGTGTGTTAGTAGGAAAACCGCATCGGTTATTGTAGCCGATGAATAAAAATGAAATTTTGTTTCATTTTTTTAGGTTCGAAAAAAGTTCAAAAAGTTTTGGCGTTGGTGTGGAAACGTAAACGATCGCATAAGTAGAGAGCCTATACGATAGTCGTTGAGCACCTAAACGATCCCATACCTTGTGCCTAAACGATCACACGCTAATTCCTAAACGATCGGGTAGTTTTCCTAAATGATCGCATAGTATGCCTTGTTTGCTAAACGATCATTTACCTTTTCCTAAATGATCGTTCAGTAAAACCTACATGATCGTGTAGTTTCTTCTAAACGATAAGTATCTAGTCATGCGATAGTTTCCTATACTCTTCTACTTGCTTATCGTTTATACGATCAGTTCTTCTTTCTACCTCTACCAAACTCACCAAAGACCACACTTTGGGTTCTCACACCGAGAATACTAAGGGCTTCTTTCTGGTGGTGTTGTCCCTACTACGTTCATTTGTTTGCAGTTGTTCGTGCTACTGCAGCCAACACATTTACTGGGCATTTGTTGATCGAGTAGAGGTCTTCCGCTACGTTGAGTTCCAAAGCTTGAAGAGCATCTTCAACTCGTATGAGAACTCTTTCCCTTACATTTTAGTATTCAAAGCATGCCATTAATTACTGTATATTTGCATACTATATGTTCGAATGTATTTGGTGTATTTCGGTCATGGTGAAATTGGAGAGATTCGACGGCGCTCATCGATGCTCTTCGTTAAGATATCCTTCATCTAGAACCAAACCACAAAGCTACAACAATTATGGAAACAACAATCATCAACAGTTTAGTGGACAGATAGGCAACAATAATAACTTCAACAATAACAACAATGACAGTGGAAATAGAGGAAGAGGCAGAGGAAGAAACAGTGGGAACAGACCCACCTGCCAGGTGTGTGACAAATATAGGCATTCAGCTGTGGTGTGTTATCACAGGTATGATAAGGAATACTCTTCCTCACCAACTCAAAACCAAATCAAAGGCAGTGGTGGACCATTGGGAAAAAATAACAATCCTACAACATTTGTAGCAACTTAGAGTTATAACCCATTTGCTACATTAGAAGAAATAAGTGACTCAAGCTGATATGCAGACAATAGAGCCACCAATCATGTCATTGCATATCACAACGACATCGAAAATTCTATTGAGTATGTAGGTACGAAATTAGTAACTATTGGCAATGGTGAAAAACTAAAAATATTTTACATAGGAAATTCCTTTTTAACTGATGGAAACAATATGCTTAATCTAGAAAATATATTATGTATGCCTGCTATAGCAAAAAAATCTTATAGTGTGTCTCAGCTTCCCAATGATATAACTTATTTATTGAATTTCATGGTGTCTTCTACTTCGTAAAGGACAAGGGTATAGGCCAAACTCTTTTGAAAGGGGTGCTTATCAATGGACTATATTGTTTGAATGGAATAGAAGTCAAACCAGTTGAAGTTTTGGAGAAAGGAGGTCGAGAGTCGTTGAAGCCACTGCACATAAATAATCAGTCTACAACATTAATTTTGTCTAATGTTGGTATTAATTTTGTAATGTCGCAAACTATTTGGCATAGAAGGTTGGCTCACATGTCCATTAAAGTATTAGAGTACTTAGTTAAGGATTGTAATCTTCCTACTAAGTCTAGCGAAAAGTTCATGTTTTATGAATCTTGTCAATTGGGAAAAGCCCATGCCCTTCCCTTCCCTAACTCTCAATCACACGCTTCTAAACGGTTTGAACTAGTTCATAGTGATGTGTGGGACCCACACCAGTAGCCTCTTCAAATGGATGGTATCATGTGTCCTTTATTGATGATTTTAACAAACATCTTTGGATTAATCCGATGAAACAAAAGAGTGAAACAATATTAGCATTTAGTTATTTTGTTCAACTAATCAAAACTCAATTTAGTGTAGTCATTAAGACATTCTAATCTGACAATGGAAGGGAATACACTAAAGTTCATCAACTGTGCTCTTCAATGGGTCTTATATCTCGATTCTTATGTCCATACACATCGGCACAGAATGGAAGAGCTGAGAGAAAACATTGTCACTTAGTTGAAACAGGGGTACCTTGTTAGCACAAGCATCCATGCCTTTATCTTTTTGGTGGGATGGCTTCATGACAGCAACATACCTGATTAATGGCTTACCTGCACTGGTATTGAAGGAAAAATCACTGTCACAGTTAATGTTTAATTCCAAAATTGATTATGTTAATTTAAGTGTGTTTGGTTGTGTCTGCTTCCTTGATTAAGACCTTATCAAGAACAAAAATTCCAAAAACACTAAGAAAAATGTGTTTACATTAGGCCCAGCCCATCATATAAAGGCTTTCGCTGTTGGAGCTTCAGTGCACGGATTTACATCTCAAGGCACGTCAAATTCAATGAAAATGAATTTCCCTTTGCCTCCAGTCCAAAATCAATTAAGTACAGCCCAAATAATATATCCCAATCACACAATCAGCCCAACTTTCAACCTCTCTGTGATAATCTTACACCATAAACTTCTAACCTAATGCCAATAAGCTCAATATCACAACCGGTGAGTCCAACAACCCAAATATTTTTCCCATACAAAATAAACATCATGAACCATCGTTTGTCATACACGTAGCCCAAAAAAGCCCACACTCAAGCAATCCCCCAGCTCAACAAAGGCCAATTCCAAACCATAACTTTGTACAATAAGACCCAAATCAAAATAGCCTAAATAGTTCCCTAAGCCACAATACAAATTAAAACCCAAATCCCACTGATATATCAAACCCTATATCACCCTCTACCTCGCCAAATACCTTAAGTCATTAAATCAATCCTCAACCTCATTCCCAATCAACCAGACTAATTGCATCTTAACCCATTCATTCTATGATAACTAAAGGCAAAGTTGAAATATTCAAACCAAAGGTTTGGGCATCAAGGACTGCTATTGATTGATTGCGAATAGAACCAACTTTAGTAAAGAATGCCCTCGCCATTCATGTTGGGTTTTATGTCCTAAAACTCATGGTATGTAAACAATAGAGCTTATTCTGAAAATTCAATAAAGGTGTGATTGAATAGATCTATTACTTGAATAGAAATCCAATAAACCTAAAAATCCCTTGACTATTGGATGAGTACTTGAACTTTATGTGGAGACATAAAGGTGGATCAGGTTCAAGTAAATAGTCAAAAAAATCTATAGTACATGGATAAGGTTGGGTACCTTATTCTGGTAATACTATTGGATACGGCTTGCTCTGTAGTTGTTACAAGAAGTTGTAAAGTGCTACAAACGAAGTGATCCTAATTCATTCAAGTTGGATATGAGAAGTAGGGGTATCCTTGTGCAAAAGAGTTTGTACAAGATCAGACTACAAAATGAGTCATTCTTACTTTATAACGTTGTTTACTGTTTAAGACTAACTATTTGAAAGCGATGACCTAGGTAACTTGACCTTAATCTTGAGCTAACTATGAATTCCTGTTTATTTGGGATTGCCTTTAGATTTGCATAGGTGAGGGTTGGCTCAACAGAGCCGGCTCAATATGACTGCCATGGTAAGACTGGATAGATAGCTGGGGACATAAGGTGCAAAAGGGAATTCACTCCTACCTGCTTTAGGGATAGTAGAGAGGTTGTTCCCTTAAGTGTTGATTCTGAGGCTTGAACAAGGTATCCCATCCTCTCATTTGGCATGAGAGGGACTTGGTTTTGTGATTAGATCATAAAACAATTGTTCATTAGAGGATCAGTGGGACTTAAGGAACAAAAAGTAATTTCGAGGGTAAAACAGAGATTTGACCCAGCAACCTATGAAGGTTTAACTTACTAATCATGGTTATATCGAGTGGACATAATATATCTACAATGAGGGGAGTTCAACTAAGGGCTTTAGTGGAGTGACCCATTAGTTAACGAATGGAGGTTAGAACGATCTAATGAGTTTAGCCGATTAATCTCGGATCGTTGGAGCCCATGATCTGTAGGTCCATGAGGTCCCCCTACTAGCTCGGAAATGGATTAGCTCTAGAGTAGCGTGCTAAGTTAATTTGAAAAGTTCAAATTAGAATCAAACGGAATTGGAGAAAATATATTTAAATATGACTTAAATATATGAAGATGAACTTGTGTAAAAATTAATTTAATATTTGATATTAAATTAATTAGAATTATTTAAATTGTTTAAATAATTATTTATTAATTTTATTAGAAAATTTAATTTATGAAATTAATTTTTAAATTTAATAAATTTTGATTTTAGAAATAAAATATGATTTTAAAATCAAAATGGTTTTTTGGAAATTGAAAATTACATAAAACTTGAAAATGGAAATTCATCTTCAACTAGCTTACAAGGAACCCACCTCCTCCTTTGTTTTACTCCAAGCATGAGTTGTATCCCATGTAGCACATCTCTTTGCATGATAGTCTGCAATTTATTGAAGAGATTGGAGTGCAAAAGGAATGAGAAACCTCCTGAATTTTCGCTGAAAAATTCGAATGAAGAAGGTGTTCTTCAATGATTTGGTTCAGTGAGCTTTCTCCATGTTCCCTTTGATTTCAGCTTATTTTGATTCCAGCAACTCAATCTAGAGCACCAAGAGGATAGTAGAGAAGATCTTGTGGTGGTCTACACAAGGATTCAGAGGATTTTGCAGCTGAAAATGGAGATTTCGTTGGTTTGGCCAAGGTATGTTCATGAAACCCATTATACTCTGTTTTTAGCATGTTTCTTTTCAACCAAAATTAATGAATTAGAATGCTTATGGATCTTGATTTCTTCCACTCCATGATGGTGTCGATCCAACAATTGGTATCAGATTCTAGACGGTCAGCCTCTGTTCATATCGTCGTTAAGCTTCAGTAGCTAAACGATCGTTTAGCTTCATACGTTAGACAATATGAAAGGAAAAGCTAAACGATCGTCTACCTCGGGAGCTAAATGATGCGTTGTTTTGCTAAGTGATGCGGTAAAGAGCTATGCGATGGTGTTGAGTGATCGCTTACACGATCGTTTACCTTTGATCGGGAGCTAAGTGATGAGGCGAAAAGCTATGCGATGGCGCTGAGTGATCGCTTACACAATCGTTTACCTATGAGTGGCAGCTAAGCAATGCGTCAATTGCTATGCGATAGCACTAGGTGATTGCTTTCCTGGTACGCGTGTTAAACGATCAAGACGCGGTGCTAAACGATGGAGCTATGCGATAATGTTTGACACTAAGTGATCGTGTAGCATCCTCCGGTGCTAGATGATGACACTATACGATAGAAGGTGAATACTACACAATCGTGTAGCTTTGTTAAGCAATAGGCATTGGTTACAAAACGATGAAGCAAACTCTAAGCGATCAAGCCAAATGCATGATGATGGTCATCATTGCTAAACGATCTGACTTAGCGAGATTTTGAGCGAGAGCAAGAGAAGCCAATTCGATCGGTTCTCTTGAGGTTTGGTCCAGTTCAGCTTCAAATGGTTTGTGGTTGGTTCGATTCAGTCTCTGCTAGTCCAGTTCAGATGGTTGGGTCCGGTTGAAGCTATTTTGGAGCGGTTTTAGCGGTGTTGAAGTTGTTTTTGTAATAAGTTTGGCTTTTGTTTGCTTATTTTTGCCAAAACTAAAACCATATCAGTACGTGTTTAATTATTTATGCATTGGATGTATGTTATAATTAAATAAATCTTTTAAGTGTATATATGCCATTTAGATTTAAAATCCCACCAGAGAAAGCATGCAGCATGCATTGAAAGTATGTTATAATTTGTTATAATATATAGTATGCATATTAGGGTTTCTTGTATTTAATATAAGTGTTATATTAGATGTTGAATGCCTGTATGTTGTGGATGTTTAACATGTCTAAAGTTTTATAAGTTGTTATAAAATTGGTTTAGACATTTAAAATTCATAACGAAGAACAGTTGCATGCTCACGTAGGTTAACTACTTGTTTTAATTAGTTAAAATAGGTCGTTAAATTGTAAAACTAGGGTTACAAACTCAACCGGTATATAATTCTATCAAAGATTGGGGGTATTTAAGTTGACGGTCTATGGAACACCTTCTACATGGGGATTATGGCCGAATAATTAAGCGTTGGTAACCAGTTTTATGAGTATCTGTGAGCGATGTGAGGTAATAAAAGCATTTATCACCTAGACATCATAGGTTTAAGTCCATTTATAAGAGTTATAGGATAAACCATATAGACTTAGGGTTATTTTTATTTAGCCGAAAAAGAACCTAAGTATGTAGTTACCCAAACATTAGAACTTTTCAGTGATAGTGAATAAATTCTATATAATAGAGTTATTAGAAAACTTTAGCGGGAGATTAATAACATATGCAGTATGTTATTCTTAGCTCTCGAGTCCCTAAGAGTTCACAGTTTGGATTTAAGCGATACTTCGTATCACCCTAGAAGTGACCTCCCTACGGAGAGTATTTTTTAGCTTAAATTTAGATTCGGGTGAATAAGGGGAAGTTGTTCGAATGGAGATCAAGGGTCTGATTTTAACTACCACGTCTCCACATAGTTCACACCGTGAGATTCATATGACGCTTCGTGTCACCCTGGATGTGACCTCCCTACAGAGAGCAGATGTATGTGTCAATACCAAGGTGAACGGAGGAAGTAGTTCATAGTAAGTGGGTGAAGGAAATGTGTCAACATATCCTACGGTTTCCTCCATTAGTCTGAACCGTGAGATTCCTATGTTATGCCTGCTGGTTAGCTTTAAGTGGCCCTTTGCTAGTCGTTTAATGACGGCTATCCCCATGGAGGGTTGTAATATAGGATTTGGAACAACCCAGGCTTCAGTAAAATGAATAAGGTTTTATAGTTCCGTCTTGGGTATTTTTTTCCATTTTGGAGCGGTACTCATACCATTCTATAAGATCCAAAAATGGCGGATCTACACTTATAGAATTATTAATTGATAATAATGTCTGACCAAAAGCGGTACCTAAATGACTATCAGAATATGAGTTATTCTAGAGGTAGTATTTAGTCAAGAATGTCTTGATATATTATCGTTGCGAAAGAATAATCTTGGGTAAATTATTAAAATTTCTAAAACTTGATTGGATATTAAATTTTAGAATGACAAGTTCATTAATACAAGTGTTGGCATCAGATAAATTTATTGGGGATAATTATGTGAATTGGAAATCAATTTTGAACACGGTTTTTCTTAACTAAGGACTGTCCTCCCATTTCTAGCTCTAACACAAATCGAAATGTTCGGGATGTATATGACGATGGGTCAAGGCTAATGGTATAGCCCGTGCTTATATCCTTGCTAACTTATCTGATGTGTTGACAAAATTAGCATGAGGATATGAGTACGCCAAAGAGATTATGGAATCTCTATGACGGATGCCATTAAGCATGTTTACAATAGTTGCATTAAAGTGGGGACCAATGTTTGTGAACACCTAGACATGAAGGTCCACTTTCATACGACAGAAGTAAACGGTACTGTCATGGACAAGAGAAGTTAAGTTGGTTTTATTCTAGAATCTCTTCCGAAGAGTTTTCTGCAATTTTGAATACATTAATGAATAAAATTTGACTACTCTACTCAATGAGCTACAGGCTTACCAAACAATGTTAAGAATAAAGGGTCTTGTGCCAGAAGTAAACGTTACTACTGCGGAGAAGTGAGGAATGTCCTCCAAGCCTTAAGTTGCTTCCTTTTTAAAGAGTAAGAGTATTCTTATAAAGAAAGGTAAAGAGAAATGGAAGAAGAAGCCTACTGGATTGAAAGGCAAGGATAGCGTTGCAAAGGGAAATGTTTCCATTGCAACGATGAAGGGCACTGGAGGAGACACTGCCCTCAATATCTTATCGAGAAGAGAGCAGAGAAAAGGTAACAAGGCTAACTTGACCCTAGGACCATTTACTCAGCTAATCTAGTGAGAGAAGTTGCTACTTGTTTTTAATTGTTAAAACTTGTATAGAACAAATTGTATATATTTTTGGGATAAATGAAATGTTCATTTTAAAAAATTATGTTTGTTCTAGCAACCTCTGTTGAGAATCAAATTGTTAAATACTATTTGTAGATATTCAGATATCTAAATGGCTAGATCAAAGTATAGAAAGTTTAAATATTTCTAGATCTGACTGTTAACAAAGAGTTGTTGAGACAAGTCAGATGCATCTTCCTAAAAGAGTTGAGAGTACCTCAATGTAGTGGGAGGAAAATGTGCTTCCTGGCCATTATTGAGATTAATATGCAATCCCCTTATAGTTTTATCAAAAGCCTAGTATACTTAAAATGTTTACAATAATTCTTTTGGCTAAAGTGTTTGAGAATTACCTAGTAGGACTAGGAATACCAGATAACCTAGGGCAAGTGGGAGAAATATCGGGTATAGAGATACTGAATGGTAAAAGATGGGTAGGGGATGTCCTAGTTTATTGTATTTCTCTATAAAACTCAGAAACTCAGTGTTATATATTGGATGTATAAGACCACTGAAGTTTTAGTCCAAGTGGGAATTGGTTGGGTTTTATGTCCTAAAACTTGTGGTATGTAAACAATGGAGCTTAATCTGAAAATTCAATAAAGGTGTGATTGAATAAATCTATTACTTGAATAAAAATCCAATAAATCTAAAAGTTTCTTGATTATTGGATGAGTACTTGAACTTTATGTGAAGACATAAAGGTAGATCAGATTTGAGTAAATAGTCAAAATGATCTATAGTACATGAATAGGGTTGGGTACCTTATTCTGGTAACACTATTGGATACGACCTGCTTTTTAGTTGTTACAAAGAGTTGTAAAGTGCTACAAACGAAGTGATCCTAATTCGTTCATGTTGGACATGAGAAGTGGGGGTGTCCTTGTGAAAAAGAGTTTGTACAAGATCGGACCACAAAATGAGTCACTCTTACTTTATAATGTTGTTTACTATTTAAGGCTGACTATTTTAAAGCGATGACCTAGGTAACTTGACCTTAATCCTGAGCTAACTATGAATTCCTGTTTATATGGGATTGCCCTTAGATTTGCATAGGTGAAGGTTGACTCAACAGTGTCGGCTCAATATGACTGCCATTTCAGGGGTAAGACTTGATAGATAGTTGGGAACATAGGGTGCAAGAGGGAATTCACTTCTACCCATTTTAGGGATAGTAGAGAGGTTGCTCCCTTAAGTGTTGATTCTGGGGCTTGAACAAGGGATCCTGCCCTCTCATTTGGCATGAGAGGGACTCGATTTTGTGATTGGATCACAAAACAATTGTTCATTAGGGGATCAATAAGACTTAAGAAAAAAAGGTAATTTCGGGGGTAAAACAGAGATTTGACCCAGCCGTTATTACGAACAACCTGTGAAGGGTTAACTTACTAATCATGGTTATATGAAATGGACATAATATATCTACAGTGAGGGGAGTTCAACTATGAGCTTTAGTGGAATGACCCATTAGTTAACGAATGGGGTTTAGATTGGTTTAATGAGTTTAGCTGATTAATCTCGGATCGTTGGAGCCCATGATCTGTAGGTCCATGAGGTTCCCTTTACTAGCTCGGAAATGGATTAGCTCTATAGTAGCGTGATAAGTTAATTTGAAAAGTTCAAATTAGAATCAAACAAAATTGGAGAAAATATATTTAAATATGATTTAAATATATGAAAAAGAATTTGTGTAAAAATTAATTTAATATTGGATATTAAATTAATTAGAATTATTTAAATTGTTTAAATAATTATTTATTAATTTTATTAAAAATTTTAATTGATGAAATTAATTTTTAAAATTAATAAATTTTGATTTTAGAAATAAAATATGATTTTAAAATCAAAATGGTTTTTTGGAAATTGAAAATTACACAAAACTTGAAAATGGGTTTTTCAAAGTTCATCTTCAACTAGCTTACAAGGAACCCACCTCCTCCTTTGTTTTACTCCAAGCATGAGCTGCATCCCATGCAGCACATCTCTTTGCATGATAGTCTGCAATATATTGAAGCGATTGGAATGAAGAAAGGAATGAGAAACTACCTGAATTTTTGCTGAAAAATTCAGATGAAGAAGGTGTTCTTCAATGGTTTGGTTCAGTGAGCTTTCTCCATATTCCCTTTGATTCCAGCTTATTTTGAGTCCCACAACTCAATCTAAAGTACCAAGAGGATAGTAGGGATGTGGTGGTCTACACAAGAATTCGGAGGATTTTGCAGCTGAAAATGGAGATTTCATTGGTTTGGCCAAGTTATGTTCATGAAACCTATTATACTAGAGTATTTAGCATGTTTTTTTTCAATCAAAATTAATGAATTAGAGTGCTTATGGATCTTTATTTCTTCCGCTGTGTGATGGTGTCGATCCAACAATTCAACAGTGGAAAAAGGTCGTGGATTAAGAATACTCTGCACTTGTGTCGAACAGAACATGGAGTCTCGTTCCACCATTATCCTTCTACATTGTTGTCGACAACAAGTTAAAAAGGAATTGCAAATAGGTCTATATAGAGGTATAAAGCCCGACAGGTGGTAAAGGGCTTCCACCAACACCCAAGAGTTGGTTTGTTTGAAACGTTCAGCCAGTCGTGAAGGCCTCTACAATTAGAGTTGTCCTGAGCATTGCTGTAACAAAAGGATGGATACTCAAACTGAAGGAACTCTAAGAGAAGAGAACCTTGAGCGGAAGAAAGATTGACCAAAATCCATTTTCATTGAATATATATTTTACAGTAAACAAGAAACAAGATATGCATTTATTTATAAATTACAACATGCTAATGAAAAGGTTTTAGAAACCTTATCTTTGAAGACCTTTCTTCAAGATTTCCCTCGAACAGAACACGAACCACTTAAAGAATTTCTTCAAGAAATAACTCGAACAAGTTCGAACACGACCA